>NC_134406.1:106486341-106786664 GCF_038048845.1 Mixophyes fleayi
AATTCACAAGTACTGTTCACACGGATCTTCTTGTATCTTCTTCAGCAGCACAACACAGGTTATAAGAATAGATAACAAATTCCTGTTACATACTTTTTAAAAAACAGCTGCAAAGATGAAACAAGTTACAATTTGATGAGGTGTAGTTCAGATTAGGAGAGTATATTAGGAATCTGTCCTTATTTTGAATTAGGCTTGCAATACTTCTGTGATACCAGAGGTGCTGCTGTTATACCTGGACAGTTTCTTCTTACTTGCAACGGGTTAAGCCCTTGTCATTTGATCAGGATCATGATCATCTGTGGCTTGCCTTTTTAACACTGGCATTTCCAACAGGCCACTGCTAGTTTGTTTGTCTTTGTCTCTGTTTTCTGTATACTCCTATTTTGATCCTGACTGCTTCCTGGCATTTGACTTTTGCTTTGTTCCATCATCCTACACCACCTTTTGTGACCCTGACCCTAGCTTTCTTTGACCTGGCCCCTGCTTTCACCTTGCTATGTTGTGGATCATCTGGCTTCTGACACCTGGTTTGCCTGATACTTCCTTTGCCTGATTCTCTAGTGGATCATCCAGTGCCTTGTGCTTCCTGGCTAACCTATGCCTTGTGCCTCCTGACTAACCTGGTAATTGTGTTTCCACGTCATCTGCTAAACCTGGTAACCTGCATCTGCACCTCATGTATTGTGCTTGGTCTTTAGATCCTGGAACCAGCATTATCAAGTGCTTTTGTTCCTGTCTGTAATATATATAACCAGCATAATCAAATACTTTTGTTACTGTCTGCTATATATTTAACCAAAATTACTTTCTTGCTGTCTGTAAGTAAAGCATTACAAAGTGCTTTGTTCCTGTCTGCAGTTGTATCTTACCAGCATTACCTGGTGTACCTAAGGACTTGTGATAGCTGTGTTACAATGGATTGCATTTAGTTATAACCTGAGTGACTGCTGTTCTAAAGAAAGACACTCTGTTGGCATTTACAAATAATTGTTTGTGGTTTTCATACTGAGAATCCCTACTAGAGAATGAGAGTAGTAGCATTTGATGTACATGCTTAAAAAACACATTTGACAATTGTTGTTTGGTTTACTGTGTTTACATTCCAGAAATTATGATTGGCCTAATTGTCCAGTTGATGGAACTTATTTTGCACAACTTTTGGAGAATCTGTTCAGATTAGCAAATTAATTTCCAATTTGCTCAAGTTTGACAGAATTTCTAAATTGGTCAAGTTGATTCATCAATGATTAATTAAAATACAACATGGATGTATATATGTTATAAACAATCAGGGGGTAAATGTATCAAGCTGAGAGTATTACGGCTGGTTTGAAAAGTGGAGATGTTGCCTACTACAGCCAATCAGATTCTAACTGTCATTTTGTAGAATGTACTAAATAAATGATAGCTAGAATCTGATTGGTTTTTCAAACCCGCCAGAAAACTCTCAGCTTGATACATTTACCCTTAGGTCTTACACTGGTCAAATAGTTGTTCTGTAAATTGTCTCAGTTCTGGTCATGTTATCAAGTTACTTTATATTTGTTAAAAAAAGCATTTTCAACAATTAATCAAACAGCTGTTATTGACACTTTTATTTATTGGCTGTCAACTGGTGTCCAGTTTACAGAATGATGCTAATAGTTCAACTTTTGGGGAAGAGATTAACATCTTTTACTAGTTGGTCACATTTTTGTTATTTATAGAATCTGTAGTTCAAAAATGATTTTTTTCAAATCAACCTTTGTAAAGTGAATCACAGAAATGCAGAGACGTTCATACTCTGCCAAATAGTTTTGTTAATATATACTATGCTCAGTTATATTCAGGGCCTGATCAGCCAATAGGCTGACCAGGCTGCAGCCTGGGGCGCTGGAGCCTGGGGGGATTAATTTTTTTTCACTGACATTTTTTTTTAATTTAGGCAGCGCCGGGCCTGCATCATCGGGACCGCCCCTGGTGTAAAGGGGGCGGCCCTACTGTCACTACTACATGACAGGCAGTCTGGCAGCGATCGCTGCTAGCTGCCTATCAGGATGGCCGCGGGAGCTTCTTACTGTGGTCACGTGAGATCAGGACTTCCGCATCTCACGTGACCACAGTAAGAAGCGCCCGTGGACGCACTGACAGGCAGCTAGCAGCGATCGCTGCCAGACTGCCTGTCATGTATAGCGCTGGAGAGAAGACTGATGTGCAGGAAGAACAGGTAAGTCCTTATATCTGGGGGCGGAGGGGCTGGTAACAATGCTAAAGGGGGCAGGTGAAGAGGCTAATGGGGCAAATGACAATGCTAAGGGGGGCAGGTGAAGAGGCTAATTGGGGCATATAACAATGCTAATGGGGGCATATAACAATGCTAAAGGGGGCAGGTGAAGAGGCTAATGGGGCACATAACAATGCTAAGGGGGCAGGTGAAGAGGCTAATGGGGGCAAATGACAATGCTAAGGGGGGCAGGTGAAGAGGCTAATGGGGGCATATAACAATGCTAATGGGGACATATAACAATGCTAAAGGGGGCAGGTGAAGAGGCTAATGGGGCAGATAACAATGCTAAGGGAGCAGGTGAAGAGGCTAATGGGGGCAGATAACAATGCTAAGGGGGCAGGTGAAGAGGCTAATGGGGCAGATAACAATGCTAAGGGGGCAGGTGAAGAGGCTAATGGGGCAGATAACAATGCTAAGGGGACAGGTGAAGAGGCTAATGGGGGCAGATAACAATGCTAAGGGGGCAGGTGAAGAGGCTAATGGGGCAGATAACAATGCTAAGGGGGCAGGTGAAGAGGCTAATGGGGCAGATAACAATGCTAAGGGGGCAGGTGAAGAGGCTAATGGGGCAGATAACAATGCTAAGGGTGCATGTGAAGAGGCTAATGGGGCAGATAACAATGCTAAGGGGGCAGGTGAAGAGGCTAATGGGGCAGATAACAATGCTAAGGGGACAGGTGAAGAGGCTAATGGGGGCAGATAACAATGCTAAGGGGGCAAGTGAAGAGGCTAATGGGGCAGATAACAATGCTAAGGGGGCAGGTGAAGAGGCTAATGGGGCAGGTAACAATGCTAAGGGTGCATGTGAAGAGGCTAATGGGGCAGATAACAATGCTAAGGGGGCAGGTGAAGAGGCTAATGGGGGCAGATAGTGCTAAAGGGGCAGGTGATGAGGCTGATCGGGGCTGATGAAATGGTTAAGAGGACTATTTAAAAAACTAGAGCAGTTTTGGGGGGGGCATAATCTTTGTATTATGTGGCGATTATGAGGATGGTCTCTGTGGTTCTAGGGTCATTAGAATGCTAAATATTAGTCAGGTGGGGCTGATAGAGGTTTATATTTGATTATAGCTCTTTGACAACAATTTTCATATGTTTTATTGCCTACATATGCCTGTGCTATGGGGTAGTTTATCTGACCACAATGGACTGTTGTGTTTTGGAGCCTAATCATTCAGGATTTGTTGACATTAAGCATAATAATATAATTGCTGCATATTTTCAAAACAGGACCCAGACTTTCCAGAAGCCAGCTAGAAGACAACAAAGCTGCAAGAACAGGGGACAGAGAAGAGCAAGAACAGGTAAGAGAGAATGTACTGTCTAAATTTGAATGCTGGCGAATTCTCCTGAATATACATATTCAGGAGTATTCCTATACGCTTATATTGGGGGGGGGGGGGGCGCTGCGGCGGTAATAGCCTAGGGCGGCTGGTACCCTTGATCGGGCCCTGGTTATATCTGTAATAAATTTTAGAAATGTCAAGTTCTTTACTAAAATTAGTAATAAAATTATATTTGGTACAAAATTATCATCACACTATCCTTCATCTTTGGACAGCACAGAGGATTAGTGGTTAGTACTTCTGCCT
Source organism: Mixophyes fleayi (assembly GCF_038048845.1). Taxonomy (NCBI): domain Eukaryota; kingdom Metazoa; phylum Chordata; class Amphibia; order Anura; family Limnodynastidae; genus Mixophyes; species Mixophyes fleayi. Next base: position 106,490,203 of record NC_134406.1, read on the forward strand.
CACAACGCTGGGGTCATGAGTTCGATTCCCGATCATGGCCCTATTCGTGTGGAGTTTGTATGTTCTCCTCGTGTTTGCGTGGGTTTCCTCCGGGTATGATGTGAATGAGTTCTCTGTACAGCACTGCAGAATTAGTGGCGCTATTGAAATAACTGGTGATGATGAAGATGATCCTGTGTGGTTTTCAGAAATATATAAAAAAAAAAATGTTTTAATCTTTTCTTTGCAGATAAGTGCGGCATGTGTAGGTGGGAATAATCTTATTTATGTGGCTATTTAATGAAGCTTGTGGATTGTATTATATACAAACATACAAGAGCATTTGTCTCAAAATGCTCAAATGTTCTTTTTTTCTATTTCCCTTTGTATTTGTCCAATAAACATATACAATACTTGCCAACTCTCCCGGAATGTCCGGGAGACTCCCGCATTTCGCGTAAGTCTCACAGACTCCCAAGAGAGTGTGGCAATGTCCCGCATCTGCCCACTTCCTAGTGAAGTGGGCATAATTAGGTCTAAAGCGCTGCCATTCACCAGGAATCACAGTGTTTGGCTTTGCCCCTGCTGTAAAATGACGCATTTGCGTCATTACGTCACAGTGGCGGGTCCAAAATGGTCAAATTTTAGAGCCCCGCCCCCATCACGCCCACCTCCCCCAGCAGTCTCCTGGGAAGCCAACTTTACATATACATAGATGAATTTATAATGAGATGCACATTATAGAACTTTACCTTTTTTCAGAAAGTATAACTATGTCTGGCTTTAGTGCACATTTTTCATTTTCACTATCATTCATTTTTTTTTGCAAGAACAACATTCACATAAGAACATATCACAAAAGACAGTACAACACAACAAACTAATAGAAACACACATATATCTCCTGAGACAGCTTAGAAGAGCATCAAACAAAGTATATCTTACAGTATTGTTAGTCTTAAAATCCATTGATCCTGGCATCCAAAATGTACTTCCACAGTAGGAATTACAATAATTCATATCCAACAAAGGACCTTTTTTACCTCTTCATCAACTTGCATGTACTTGTCCTATTAATATGTGCAATTTGTATGATTTGTAACTCTGAATGTCCAGCACTGCAAAGATATGTGGTGCCCTACAAATAAACAACGATGATAATGACTGCCTCTCATGCTCTCTGATCTGTTCAGTTCCCAGGCCCAAATCACTGTTATCTGCCTACATGGAGACTTTATATTCTGCACAATTTGAACATAGACTATAAGACAAATTAGAGGTGGTAAAGTTGTCTCTCCTAATTGCTGTCTCTACGTATCAGGGGGAAAAATTAAGAAAATGCAAATAAAATAATTTTTGCTAGTCTGTGTTATACAGTATCTTTAAATCTTACAGAGATGGATCTTTAAATAAGTAGAGACAAGTATAGATTAGACTGGTATACCCGTCAAATGTCTTTTCTACGTCAAACATTGAATGCACCATAGGAATATGCGATACCCCATAGCCATCCAAAGCAGTTAATGTTATCTGATGTCTTGAAATCTGACTGATATGAATAAATCTAAGGATGCTAGAATCACAGAATTCATATAATTATCCATGATTAATATTGAGTGATAATTTTTGTACTAGAACCTTCCTTGTACTGGCAATACTAAAAACAAAGTGCAGTATAATTATTGATACTGGTGTTGTATGTAACTTAAAATATTTAATTGCAACAATCAGATTATTTAGGATCTCAAGATCTGGGGCAAAGACTTTTGGAAGGGGGGTAAGCTTTTAAATAAATCCATCTATTCACTAATATAGATACTTCTGTGGTAAAGGAAATCTCAATACACCTCCAGTGGATTAACCTTTATAGAATTATCCTGAAAATAAATGTTATGATCATATGACCCTCAAGCTGTAGTACTAATTTGCAAAAAAAAAAAATGTTCAGAAATTGCTTTTAGAAAGTGCTTATGCATAATCTAAAATATTTTTGTTTTTCTCTGTTTCTCTAAAGCAAGCAAAACGAATACACGGTCTTATAACTGCTGTCAGCAGCCCAGGCTTTTGTGGCTGTTTAAAGTAGAGATGCTCAGGCTTGGTTTCCTCGTAAACCAAACACACTTGAATTTAGGGGATCCGAGTACCGAGCCGAGTCAGCTCGGTACTTTCGCGCTTTTTTTCCGGATTCGAAAACGAGGCAAAATGTCATTGTGACATCGTCGGATCTCGAATCTCGCGAGTTTTCGAATCTATAAATACCGCCCTCCGCTGCGATCTAGCACCATTTGAGAAACTGATACAGAAGGGGTAGCATAGAGTGTAGAGCAGTTGGGCAGGCAAAGTTAGAGAACTGAAAGAGGATCAGTGTTAATAAAGTAATCAGTGACATTCAGGAGAGCTCCACAGCTCCAGTGTTAAATCTCATTGCAGAAAAACACAAATACTATTGCTGCTGGCAGGGTTGGTGTAATTCTGAAGTCCAATTCTACTGTGTTATATAGGTAACACACAAAAAGGAGAGCTGCGTTGGTAATTCTCATAGCATAAAAATAAAAAGCAAAGTTATCTGCCGGAAAAAAAATACAAAATTGCCAACATGCCATTCTGCACACACATTGGCAAAGAAAGAATGAGGCCTTCGCCTTTCTATATGAGTACGAGATCTAAAACTGTTACTGAGGCATCTTCTTGTAAGGTCACTCGTGACCAAGCAAGACCAAGTAATTCGGACTCCAAAAGTGGTGCCTAAATACTTTTATGTGTAAAAGCCGAGCTGGAAGAAAACAGTAAGGCATCCGAAGGATGGTGGAGGATTATTTTCATGACAGTATAGAAATAGACACATAAGACAGTCCCTTTACATACTGGGAGGAAAAAACGAGAACTTCGTCAAAACGTGGAAAAGATGATGTTCATAAAAATGAACTTCAAGTTCCACGAGGAAGTCCTTTCCCGCCAATTACTTCAAAATACTAGGACTTCTGTAATGGTGGATTCCAGTGGTGATGAATTAATAATGTGTGTATAATGTACACACTGAGGGGGATGAGGCTGAGGATGATGACCACAACATCTTGCCACAGTAGAGTTCATTAACACCACTGTTAGCTTAGGTGGCTTGAGGCCATTGTTACCTTGTTTTGTGGGTGCCCAAACATACCAAGCACTTCTGCCACAAGGAGTGGCACTTTTGTGGCTGAAGTGCTTGGTTTGTTAAAGTGTGCATGTCCTTTTTAAGATCCAACATAAGGGTGGGTGGGAGGGCCCAAGGACAATTCCATCTTGCACCACTTTTCTTTTCTCCCACTGCTGTGTGCCAATGTGTCCTAGATGTGTTAGGAGCTGTGGTGTGTTTGAGTCATTGCTTTGTCGCTTAGCATCCAGCCAGGTCGCTGCAGTATTTGTCTGAAAGTGTAGGAAAATAATAATGTGACCTGTGAGGTGGTCAAAATTTACTGCAAATGACTTGAAATTAGTGTTAGTGAGGTTAATAATAATGTGGTAACAAAAAAAGAGCAAACTTATGTGATTTTAGCATATTTTAGCAATTTTTCTAAAAAAAATACAGATCCAAAAACCAAAACCAAAACACACGAGGGTGGTTTTGCCAAAACCAAATCAAAAACACGAAGCTAATCCAGGTCCAAAACCAAAACCACTTCACAGGAGTCAGTGAGCATCTTTAATTTAACAGTCAAATCCACTGATAGAGATTTACACAGGTAAGTGATGGTATGAATATGGATTGAAGTTTAGGAAAAGGGGACTCTTTACAAAATGTATCATTGTTATTTCTCTTATATTATTCCAGGCTACAAATAGGCAAATTGTGTTGGTCAGTTTGGTTACTTTTTAACAAATTGACTAGATATTGTGTGCCTGATTCATTAAGGAATGTAAGGCAAAAAATTGAGTAAGTTTTCTCCTGGACAACACCATATTACAATGCAAAGAGTGCAAATTAGTTTATTATTTTCCACATAAGTTATATACGGGCTGCTTTTTCATGTATCACACAAATACTTGATAGCTTCATTTATACATTGAAATTTAAAGTTGTTCTAGGACATGCCCTATCCAATTATTATTATTATTACCATTTATTTATATAGCCCCACTAATTCCGCAGCACTGTACAGAGAACTCACTCACATCGGTCCCTGCCCCATTGGGGCTTACAGTCTAAATTCCCTAACACACACACAGACACAGATAGACGGACATACAGACTAGGGTCAATTTGTTAGCAGCCAATTAACCTACCTGAATGTTTTTGGCAATTATAAATCTGTATCCACATTTTAAATTTATCTCCCCCTCCAAAGCAACATGATTTTGCCCAGGTGAAAAGTTACTAATTTTTTTTGCCTTTCTTTCCTTAATTAATCAGGCTCTGTGTGTTCAGTCAAATGAAATGTTTTAAATATTAGTATCCAATTCAATATTCTATTGGGAAGAAAAGTTGCTGCACAAAATGAAATCTAATTTTTGCAAAGCTGGACACAAAGCTGCACCTTCTCCTTATTTTGCAAGGAATGCCCTCACTCCACCCAACTCAATCTATCAGGCAGTGCAAAATTCAACTCAAAACGCTGCTATCTAGCTTCACCAATGAGAATGCTTTGCTGCACGTTGGCCTTTTTGCACTACGTTAATGAGACCCTCCGTATTCACAGATAGTATGTCTTTAGTCACATAGAAATTCTGTAGAAGATTTACCACCACTAATGTTCCACACATTTCAAAAAGTATAAAAGAGGATAAATTGCTTAATATGCATTTATAACAATTATAACTTTAGGTAGCTACAGGATATAGAGTAAATAGAAACCCCATTAATTTGTTTTAAAATTTGTGTCCATAGCATAAAATATAAAATGTAAAACAGATTCTTACCTTGTGTATATGTTTCTCTGAAATACCTCGAAGCTTACAATAATAATAGAGATGCTCCCAGCCAGTCAGAAGGTTATCCAAAGCATCTTTCTGTGGGCAGTATCCTATTACTACATCTTCAGCATATGCAGAAAACATGTTCATTTCATGCCTATGTTGGAAAACATCAAAAATGCTTTAGTACAATCTTCTTTAATTTCAAAACCTATTACCGTATATATGCACTTACTATATATACAGAGATATACTTCATTACACCAATAGAGAATTATTATAAGATGTAAATGATTTATTCAAAAAAAGTAGGTGCATGTAGACATAAAGTCATCCTAATTACTATAATTCTGCTACTGAGAGAAATCAGTAGCAGAAAGAAAGAAGTAATAATGCCAATGTATAGGTCAATGGTACAGCCTCATCTAGAATTCTGTGTTCAGTTCTGGAGGCCATATTTTTAGAAGTATAGAAATACATTAGAGGATGTACAAAGAAAGGCAATTAAAATGGTGTATGGTCTACAGCACAAAACTTACCTGGAAAGACTAAAATATCTTAATATGTATAGTTTGGAGCAGAGAAAGGAAAGGGGGAACATGATAGAAACTTTCAAATATATCAATAGTTTTAACAAGGTGCAGGAGGGAAACATTCTTCAAAGGAAGAGAAGTACTAGAACACGAGGACATGCACTGAAACTGGAGGGAAGTAGGTTCAGAGGAAATTTGAGGAAAAACTACTTCATAGAAATGGTAGTGGATAAGGGGTATAGCCTCCATGAGAGGTGATTGAAACTAATGCAGTGGAGCAATTTAAACATGATTGGGATAGGCATAAGCATATCCTTAAGAAGAAATAGGGATTAAGTAGGGTTGAAGGTTACCATAGGTTAAACAATGAGCACTAGATGGGCCAATTGGTTCTTGTCTGCCATCAAATTCTATGCTTCTATTCTTTTTACAAGGCACTTTCCTATAGGCTTGGATTACATTTTCATATGGCAATTACTTTTGTCACAGTTGCATACTTTTGGCATGCTCATTTTAATTTTATAAATTCTTCTGAAATGCATTTCAGTTACAGTGCTTTGAATAAAAAAAATCCACAACTGTTAATGTATTGACTGCCTTTTGGATTTTTGTCCCATAATTTGCACAATATTTAGAGTGTCACGGATCCTTAGATCTGTGCGACTTAGAATACAGTGCAAATTGCACAAACACACCTCTTTATTTGCCTTATGGGCTGGCATTCAAGTGCATCATGCACAGTGCCCTTAAAAGCAGATAATTAAATGTAAAACAAAATAAAAATTGTTATCCCCCTTTCCCAGCAGCACAAGGGTTGGTTATGCTGTTTGGGAGGGGGTGCACACCTTCTTTTTTTTTCTTTTATTTTAATCCTTTTTTACTATGTTTTTTAATACATCAAGGTCTCTTGCACTAGCTGAAAGCACCTGCAAAAGACAAGTCTCCTAGAGACCTATTTGCAGTTGCTTTCAACTCAAAATAGCATGTAAAGAGCGTGAACACGCCTTTACATTGCTAGGCTCACCCACTACCTTCCCCTTTCCAACTCTCTAAATGCAGAGAGATGCAACAGGGAGATCCTTCTCAGTAAGAGTGCAAACTGAAATGGATCTTTGGCCAAAAGTGCTTTATGCGCTGAACAAAGAACTTGCGTCTGACTCTAAATCAGGTCCATTGTGTGAGGAATTGCAATGTTTTACCATGCCCTTGTAGATAATTTCTGCTAGGATTATATTTATTCATGAAGCTAATATTTTATTTGAGTATATTAAATTCTTTAGTATGCTAATAGGGTGGTAGTGGACACTGTCTACTGAATCTTTTATTCCTTTTGGAGCCACAGTTTGAACTTAATTCCTCTTTTTTTTTTGAGTGTTTGGACAACGTCATGAAATTGGCATGTAAGGCAAGAGATTTAATTGTGTTTATAAATTGGTTATAATATAATGATTTAATATCATCAGGTACCATGCTCAATTTTTTTGTAAGTCATAGACATTAGCTAGTAATATATGGGGGTTGTTATTCTATTGATGATAGTTTTGGAGGGATTGGGTCCAAAGATTCGATGGCGAAAATACTGACGGAAATTCTACCGACACAAAACCAATCAGAGTGGCTTACTGACACTATGAACAATCAGAGCATGTTTGCTCTGTATTTGGTTAGCTGATGAAAGGCCTACTGGTCTATTAGTTGCATCAGGGTATTTTTTTTTCCTACCCTGTGGAACAACAGCCTGAAGAAAGAAGAGGATCCCCATGTATTCATGTAACTAAAAACAAATATAAAATATATTACAAATCAACTACCCAAAACTATACCCAAACTAAAATCTTTATTCACATTGTCAAATTAAAACAAGAATTCTGACTAGGCTTGATATAGGCAGTAAAAGTGACGCTATTACCAACAATTTTATACTACTTTTCAGTCCTGCCTATCCCAATAGAAAGACAAAGCCTCTACTTCCTTCAGAATGCAACAGATTTATTTGGAAAAACAATTGCTCCAGTATTTCATGATTGATGATTTGCAAGAAACAAACGCTACAGAGAACTGAAGAACTATTATTGGTCAGCTCAGTTAAAGCAAATACTAGAATTCCATAAAGTAACAAATAGACAACCAATTTGATATTTTGGAATCTTCTATATCACTAAATACACTTCCATATCTTATCTGTGCTGGGTAAATAGTAAACTACACTTCCACCTCCACCATATCTAAAAGGCAGATTTTCACAAAACAATATTTGCAGCCTTTTAATAGCATTTTAGTTCAATCCATCATCTGCTCATAACTTTACACATGACAAAATCCTCTTTTGGAAGGACTATGGAATAAATCTAGTTGCCTATTTAGTTTACATCAACAGGTGGATGAACTTGGATGAAATATCTGAAATGAAAAATCTGGCAATAAGAAATGTTGAGCTCAAAAAGGGTTTAATTTAGCTAATTTCTGTTAGGACTGTGGTTATAGATAAGCTTTTAGAGCCAGGCTAACAGAGGTCTTCACTTTTAGCAGACACCTTTGCCGTAGAACTGATGCTGTTTACAGGTACTTGGATGTCCCCAGGACTTAAGCTCAGAGGTAGTAGAAGCTTATCTAGGTATCCACAACACAGGGTGAGGGTAACCGGAAAACTGAAAATGGATGTCAGGAACAGGCCAAGGTCGTGGGAAACTAACAAGCAGGATAACCAAGGGACAGGAAAAAGGTCTGGACTGGCAGCATTCAAGGATAATCCAAAAAACAGGCAGAGGTCAAAAGGACACAGGAGTTCAAGCAGGATCCAAAAAACAGGCTGAGGTCACAACAGGGAATCAAATCACAGATAACAAGTATCCACGGGAGCAAAGAGTAGGTCAGCAAAACGTGCAACACACAGAACGCTATAACCAGCAGGGAGGCTAAGCCAACTGCCTGAGGGTTCATGCCATATCCTTGGTCGGGGCCCAGACCATGCACTGCACCCTGCCCCCTTAAGACTGAACACGACAGCACAGTTAAATCAATGGGCCATGTCCATAATGCTGCCAGGAGAGAGGAGCAGGGAGGAACATGTTGACTAATAAGTTTTAGAAGTGAGAAGATTCTTATTGTAAGTAAATTTATGTGAGTGCTATAGAAAACCAGGGAGAAGAGGGGTGGAGATCACCAGAGAGAGATGAGGAGGGAAGTGGGGGAGGAGAGAGCTGAGAAGAGGACGGTTATTTAATTCTTTATAATGCCAGTTAATTAAAATATACAACACCAAAAATGTACTATGAGACCCGAAATCCCAACAAATACCTATAATACAGAACATACAACACTCCCAGGAAAAGGATGTAATTAAAACGAAACTCTGAACACAACATGTGAAAAGGTAATGTTAGAACTCCTTAGTCCCATATATACTGTAATATCCAAGGCAGAACTACAATACTTGTTACTTCTCTGGTGCAGCTATAGCAGTATATGTGGCAATGAACAGACTTCTGAAAGAACAGAGGTGGCAGTTTGTGAGTTCTGTGTTGGAGTTTTTGGAGAGAGACACCGTTATGGAAGGCACTGTCTATGAAAACTTGCAGTAGCAATTATATAATATTAATTTTAGTATTACTGTATTATGTACTTTATTTTGTCCTGCCTAACGCAAGGGGGTCCTAGGTTATGGCTGGAAATCTGTAACTCACTTTTGTGTGTTGAGAGAACCAGCATGGGGTTGTGGTAGTGCAGACAAGAAGATAAGTGTGGGCAGTGCATAGTAATTTAAGGTGGAAAATGTATTTAATACTGGGGCATTCTGGGGCCTAAGTATTTAATTTTGAGTCTGGGGAGAAGGAGGGCTATTTATTAATTGTAAATACTAAATATTTGAAGTCCCAGAGGGTTCTCTCATTGGTAAACTTTTCATCTACCTATTTTTCTATTATTTTTCCATAAAGGGCCCCGAACTCAAGTGGCTGGGAGGGGGTTGGAGACAGGCTTTACGCTGGCTAAAATGCAGCCACACTCCATGCATTATGGTCATGCACATTCTGGTGGCTTGGAAACTTCAGAAATCCTATGTATGCCCCTGCCTTACATCCACCATGCATCCCATGCAGTATGTCAGAAGGAAAGAAAAGTTATTGTCCCAGTCAACTGAGTGATTCTTCTTTGCTTCTGTCACTGTCAGAAAGAAAGACAAATCACTCAGTTTAGATGTCTGAACCAATATCTCTTCCTTCCTTTCGACCACCTTTAGTTACTAGCCTTGTCTCTTCTGTGGCACGCACAAGCTATTTCGTGGGCCCCTACTATTGCATTTCCTTGGTGGGCCCTTCAAGCCCCAGTCCAGCACTGTGCCCCTTTATCTATATTGCTCCCTTACTACTCTACTCCCCACGGATTAACACTAAAACTATTTTCATATGTTAAATCCTCATACTGTCACCAGAAAAAAACAACTTATACATCTCTCAATTACCTTTAAGCTCTTTTTTTCTTATTCTGTTAACTGGTGATAATCTCCCATTAATATCATTTTTATTCAGAAAACTAGGTGTGCTAACTAGGCCTTTGCACCATCTAGGTCCCACTTTGGGTATTATCCCATTTGCCCCCTCTGTCTCTCATTACTCCATTTAGAACCCTCGGACATGGTACTAAACCTTACGAAAATAAACACAAGACCATTCATAATCTAGGTCGTTAGAATGGGAAATTGCACTATGAATTATTGTGTATTGTGCAATATATTAATGAGTGTTTTACTTGTGCCATTGGAACGCACGTATTTAAAAAATATTCTAAAATACATATACACCTGTTAATAATATAGTGATTAATAAAAAAAAAAGTAAAAAAATTGTTTTCACCATGAAATACATTTATTAGAATGGTATCAATGCCTTCTGTAAATAAAATGTATTTTTACAGTTGCTCTTGATTGGAAACAGATATTCTAGCATGCATATGAGACTGTCATCACTATCACTCGGCACTTAGGTCTGCTTTGTAGCTAGTGCAAGTGATATGGCTGAAAATCTTGAGCCCATAGCTTGAATTGGATGGATCTGTGTGCGCTCAACATTGGCATGCTTTTACTGTACATTGGCTATGTCTATAATCCTATTCCCTACTTTGTCTTGTCCTTTTAATTGTAGGCTGTCAGAAGTGTTCTTTACGTTCAAAGATAAATTACTGTCCTTTTATAAGAAGTGCAATTTTACACAAAATACAACACGTATCTGCATTTACGTTACTTAATAAATCAGGCCCTTAATGTATATTATTCACCACCATATTTAATATCAAATAGCGACATTACTCACTCGTGAAATTTGTACATTTCATATTCAGAGTAACAAATATAATAAATAAAGTAATCATAGTTTTTGTTATAATTACCCTTTGGAAGTCTTTATCACCACTCGTCCACATGTTGGATTAATTTCACCTACAAGGATTTTAAAAATTGTGCTTTTTCCTGCACCATTCAGACCAAGAAGGCCAAAACACTAGAGAATATTGAAAAAGAAGAACACCAAAAATATAATATATCAGCAAATTTCAAATAAAGTAGAGCATGTAAAGTATCATATATTTTGTCATGCCACCACCATTAACTTTACATTTAGGGTATGTTTTTATAACAAAAAATATTTTTATTAGGTTTATAAAATAACACTTATGTATGATATACCGAAAATTGTTATATGAGAAATTATAATACAAAAGAATATAAATTTATAGCCGTGTTTATAGGAAATTTCTAGTTTCTATTTCTCGGGAATCCAGTATGCTTTTGGCTTTCAATTGCTAAGATAAGGTAAGGGCTGGTTTAATAAGTACATTTATGTGATTAATTTAACCTAGATATCAATTTCAAAAACATTTTATACCTTATCATTCCAAAAAAATAACACAATAAGGGTTTATTTAAAAAGCCTCTTATTTGTTTATAAATCACTAAAAGCTATAAATGTGCACTAAAATCATAGCAACCAGTTCATTAAAGATCACTACAGTTCAGTGCAAATTCTCTCTTAAGGACTTCAAACGCTTAGTTTTGCAATACACCTTTTTTATGAGCAAGTGCCTGGATTTACAGATCAAAATGGTGTGAAACTTTGCACCATGAAAAAGTAAGGAGTTTAATTTATTGGGGGTTATTTCTTTTGAAGCAAAAACAAGTGTCTAGTTTTGCACTGTATAGAAAATGAGATTTCATTTTGTCTGATTAATTATTTAACTAAACTGATGGAGAAGATGAATTTAGAATCGTACCGGTTTTATGGGAAAGAATACATAATTTTTCACAATAACAAAACAATTTTAATTCTCTGGCTTGTCAGAGGTGCCAGAAACCCAACCTCTTTATTATACTTTAAATGGGATACACTCTGCAACTTTCTGTTGTATTGTTGTGGCTGCCTAATACAGCAAGCAACAAGCTTGATGGTTACATGATCCCATAAAAAAGTTCTTATAGATTTGGAATCCAACAGACCACCAGGAATTGAGAAGACACCAATCCTGTAACTATTATCTCATCTCCTTTATATTTTTTTAGATCCTGGCTTCCATATTTATTTTATGACAGTTTACGTTTTATTTATTTTATCTTTTATGTTAATTAGCTATTGATCTGCATGACCGAACTGTGTAAAGATCACAGCTGGACAGGGAAACAAGGCACGGTTATTAAGGTTTATATACACTACCTCATATATATATATAAATATATATATATATATATATATATATATATATATATATATATATATATATATATAAAATTTGTTTTACACAATATAATATTCATTTGCTTTAAGGTTTAATAAGTTTTATGGTTTTTTTTTATATATACAGTATATTGTGTCTATGAAGATATATTAGGAATAATATTAATGTAAAAGCTGATGTTGGTTTGTGAACACTGCAGATTTGAGATTACTCAAGGTAATTTTATAACAGCAGATTAAGTATCTTGATAAACTTCCATATGCATATAAAGAATATTTAGTATTCTTAATCAAATGCACGATCATTGAATGACTATGATATTTGTGTAGTTCATTTGCATTCAGCACAGACAACTTTTAATACTTGTTTACATACTTTGCAACTTGTATTTATTTGTTACTATTTTAAAAGGGACCTTATACTAAATGCATTGAACTGTGTTTGTGATTTTTATGAGAATTAGTTTTCTGTGTCTTAAACCACTTTGCTGTTGAACCTTTTGTCACTCTCATGGAAAGTCTATTTTGTACTTTTTGAGTTGGTCACCTTCCAGTATCAATATCAGTAATTTGTTTAAGCTGGTAGTAATCGGTACCCCAATGCTTGGGATACTGACAGCCACTATTCCTACAAAAAAAATGATTTGTTAAAAAAAACGACATAATTACAATATACACTTACCTTCACAGCGACAGCTTGCAATTTCAAAGACTCTAGTATGCAACTAGTGGTAATTCCGAAGATGCTGCATGCCGGTGCTGGATTGTGACGTCACCGAACACATTTAAAGAGGTACATTAATGTTAGGGTTAGGTTATGGTTAGGGTTAAACTTCAATACTTACCTGATGTCACAATCCAGCACCAGGATGCAGCATCTTCGAAACTACCACACGTCGCATACCAGAGTCTTCGGAAATGCAGGCTTTTTTTTTGTAGGAATAGTGCTTGTCAGTTTCCTGAGTATCAGAATACCATTCCCCACCCGTTTAAGCAGTGGCCACACAAACTACACTTTTTTTTCAAAAGTCTTTGCATTTTCAGAAAATGCAATTAGTTTGCTTATACGTCTGCACACAGCAAAGAAAATCTATCCAAATGTCTCAAAAAAAAAATATATTTTTTTTTAAATTGCTGGAAAGTGAACTAAAAACAAATGAATGTTTTATGTTTCTAAACATCACCAAAAAAACTTTGAGGTTCTTGCTTTGGCATCAATACACCTTTCCAAAACAGCAAAAATAAAGATTATACATGCAGGTTTTCACAATAAAATCTGCACTTGAAAAATATTAATGCATTTATTATCTGTCTTAAATGAAAAGCTTAAAATGTGTAGGAACAAGATACATAGCCTAACAATGCATACAATTTTGAAAAGTAGACAACCTACCAAACAATTGAGGGTACCCCTGTGTTTATTGAAGACTGGATGGGTGGGATCTGGGAGTTAAAAATCCCCTCATCTCTGGATTTTTAGTGACCACCAAAAAACTACTAAAAGAGCACATTATTTAAAAGGGACTATTCTCTATCCTTCACAAATTTTTTGTAGCAAAAAAAATGGAGATATGGGCATTAGAAGTCCCCTCTTCTATCTTTGGGTTGCATAATACTTTCTGTAATGTAGAGTGCTAGTTTCTGGTGATCACACAGGATTACCAAATAGAAACTAATAAAGGGCCTCATCATTTGAAACAGGGGGCTCCCCTCTTTCAAATGAAGGTTTTCACACTCTCCTCCCCCATACATAGACTTCTTCATGATTTCTGTAGTGTAGTGTAGTGTATTATTATCTGGTAATCACACATGACTTGTCAGGATTATATCCAAATACTTAATAGATGTTTCTTTCCAGACATACTGTATGTACATAATCTATAACATCTTTTGGAACTTCTTTATTACAAAAACATTTTCGTTTTCATGTCATTTTTAACATCTATATTTAAAATTAAAATTTGTTTAAATTTGAAGGTACATTACAACTTCCATGATTATTGAATATATGTAATCATTTATTCTAGCATCTCTTTAAGAAATGCAGATTACTGAATTTGAATATTGAAAGTTTCAATACTGTATTAAATGGGCTTATTCTTTTGTAACACATCTCTATATATATATAAAAGAAGAATTTAGTTTGCTTGTTAGCAAGTATATTCTACAGCTCCCAGGGTAAAGCCGCCAAATGTTACATAGTAATTTAGTATAGAAAAAGTAAGCCATTAGACCACATAGTGACAACGCAACAATGTGACAAAATGATAGAGTGACAAATATTGAAATGCCCCCTTTTTCTGAAATGCCAGAAAGGCAAAATTAGAATACAATAGGCAGAACACTATCAAAAGAATAGATGGTGAACCCGATATACAGATCCAAGCTCCATAAACTGAGTTAAAAGTCACTGAGAAAACTGTTGGTTATACCTTTTGATGTTAATAAAGGTGTTTAGCGGTGTGAATGTGGATGTTAAGCCACAACACTTTTGTTTCTTAAACAGGTTGCTGTTTATTAAAGATGATAACAGTAGAATGCAGTTACTCACAGTTGATTGTATGACAGCAGGCAATTCAGGCAATAACAGTTTATGCAGTCTTATATGCAGATACACTTATACACTCTTGTATATGGTGGCATACACTGTTATATAGATATGCAGTTGCAGGTCTCTTTACTATACTGAACAGCCGTGCAGTGTATGCTGTGGCAACAGACTCCTCTTATGAGCAGGGAGCCTCCAGTAATCTTCTAAATAAGTTTGGGGGACTTATTATGTGCAATGGTATGCAGCTCTAGACAGTGCGTCCGTCTTTCTCAAGCTCCAATGGAAGAAAGGCGCAAAGAAGCCAAACTTTCTTTTTGGAGAATCTGGGCATGTACAGTAGCTCAAAACGGACATAGGCGTCCTGCACCACTTCCGGTTTCCTCCTAGACCCCCGGGGATTCACGTTACCACAGCAACAGAGGAGACAGAGCAAAGCACTTCTATACTAACAAAAACAACCCCAAAAACCACTCACGGCACCAGTGGTATAGAAAGGGAAAGCTGGACAGGAAATGTTTCTGAGCCTGCATTCTGACACCCCTGCACCGATTGGGATGAAACCAGTGCGAGGTCGTCCAGTTGGATACTGGCCAGGTTTTAGGGGGGTTAGGGTCCCGTTCAGACCTCCCGTTGGTGTACGCTGGGCAGAACTTTGACCCAGGGAACCTGTTCTGGGCCTAATACTTGATGGATTGGGATGAAAACTTCACAGACTGGTAACATTGGGTCTCAGAAGATATACTATGGGGTTGAGGTCCCCGTCAGACCTCCTGATGAGGTACGATGAGTAGAACTTTGACCATTTTTCGTAGCTATAGTTGAATTATCTAAACGCAAATTATAAAGTGCCATATAAGAAGACACTAACACATGTGTTTGATATGGTTATACTAAATATAGGAAATATAGCCATATTTTCAGTAGCAGAATAATGTATGAAGGCAATGCATATTTCTGTTTATTAGAAGATAATATTTATTCCTAGTTTGCATGGTTAGTCATTTCAGTGAGATCTATAAAAGTTTAGCCTGTCAAATCTTTCTAATTTAATAGAAATACATTCAGCAAAGGCTGTACTGTCAGCACCAGAGAGAATTAGTTAATACATATGAATGGTCATTAAATCTAAAGTGCTCCAATAATTGATTTTTTATAGTGCTGGACATTCTAGGTGAATTTAAAAGATATGCATTTATTAATAGCAGGTCTGATGATATAACGAGACATCTCAAATTAACAGAAATTGGGTCATGGTTTCAAGAAGGTTGTTATCCTATAATAAGAAGAGAAATAACACCATAAGGAAGTGATTTAATAAATGACTATTATATGTATTTCAATTAATAATGGCAGAAAGCTGTGTTTAATAAAGGAATTGTCCATATACTGTAGTCCAGACTTGCAGTATGTGAGATTAATTACAAATATTGGTTGGCAATTAACGAAATGTCCTAATTTTTTTACGTGTTACAGTTGATTTTTTTTGTTATATAAAATTACATGTAATGAATCTATTTTGATTACATTTAAAGCAAGCAATGGTTTATCTGTCTTCCCATATCATCTCCACTATTCAAATCTTTTTGTTTATTAGGCTGTGATCTAATCTGCCCCAGACCAACTGAACTCTGCTCATGCAAATGGTATCTTATTTTCTAAGCTCCATAATCATTTCTTTTGTGTAGTGATCAGTAATGCTTGCAGCTGTTTACATATAGAAACAATTATTTTTAATTAATGTAGTTTTCCTGTATAATTTTGATGGCTAATTTATATGAAATAAAAGTATTTATTGTATAACTAACCACCTTAGGGAACATAGCAATTAGCTATAGTATTTTCTTTTTCTTGGAATATATTTATATATATACATATATCCTGTCCTTGATTCAAGGAAAGTCAAGATTGCTTGAGCTGAGTATTATTATTATTATTACCTCAAACAATATGTCCATATGCATCTACCAGATGTTTTCCATTAATCATTTACTTTACAGTTTTTTCATATAAAACAACTTGCATTTTATGTTCACTGAAGATTTTGATATTGATATTTACATTTTCTTTCCAGAGCAGGTTTATAGCTAGACAATAATGGATTTAATAGTAAAAGAGATCATTTTACCTCTCCACCTTGGATTCCTAAACAGATATCTCTTACAGCAATGACATTTTTGTTTTTGACAGTTTGGTAACACTTCCTGAGGTTGTACATTAGAAGTCTGTCTTTGGCAGTCTTTCTTCCAAGTAACCTCCTGCGTTCCAACTCAACATCCATGTCATCCAGACCATCATGTGGCAGTGGAGCTTCATTTCTGAAAATAGCATAATGCACTGTTTGTAATTTTATCATTTTCCATGCTGCAATTCTATATTCTAGGTGTACCATTTCTAATCTTCAAGTACTTTCAGGAGGACATTTCACTAACCATGAACAGTTGACTTAAGTTGTTTGAGTGGGTCAGGAATTATTCTAACTATTTGCCACATAGGGAGATCCAAAATTGTAAATCTGTAATTTTGTAATATAATTTAGCTGTCATATGCAAATTAAGAATTATTATTGAATTGAAGGTGATATAGAGATGGAGCTAAGGACACTAAAAAGAGGGACTCCATTTACAGAAACTTTCACTTATTCTGCAGCAATTATTAGAGCTGAATGGAGATGAAAAAATGTTCAAATCTGATCTGTAAAATATTTGCTTCGGAATTTGGAATTAAGTGTTCACAGTCCTACCCCATCCATACTACACCACAGAATGAATTGACCATTGTTGGATCAGCATTAGTAATAGACTATTAAGTCCACAAAATGAGAATTTACAAATGCAGGGAGGAATGGCATTCCATTGAATGGTGAAGCAAAAGTCTAACTCAAACATCACCAGATCACCAGATTAAAAAAAACAAAAAACTTACCGTTGCCTTTCAAATGACTGTCCATTCAGTCCAAGTCTCAGTAATAAAAAAATGCTGCCTTGTATTGCCATTGCCATAAAAACCCAACCAAGAAAGTCCAACTCAAATGGACTGATGTAAGAATCAGTTCCAAAGCTTTTACTGAGGTCAAACTTCACCTGTCTAAAGGCAAGCTCCATCAGACCATGGCCAAGACAAAATTGGGGAAATATCAAGAAAGTCCATTTAAGTATGTTATGCATTTGTGCCAAACTCTATATAAAGAGAAAAAAATTGGTTATTGTTTAAAAAAGTCTGAAAACATGTAATAAACAGCAGCATAAAATAAAAGAAATGCTAATATATTAAAACGTCTTATGAAGTGATTATTTTAACCAACACAAAGAAAATGTTGCAATTTTTACTTTAAGTACACCCAACTATTGCTATAAGATGCTAGACAAGAATTAATGAGTGAGAAAATATGCAGATCATAAATATTTGACTTGATCATATAATACTTATGTAGCTATTTCTGAAATGCAGCAAATGAGACACTGCTGACTGCAACTGTAACAGGGGTCAGCACAGGGAGCAAATCGTCTCACAGTCTATCAAGTCAAATAGTAACAGTTTTGTAACGGAGCAGCTTCCTATTTGGTAAGTAACTGCTGCCTGTACATCGACCCCAAATTGTTTCTTATTTCTCCTCCTAATGTAATTGGTTTAGTGCCCTGTATGTAATACTCTGTACAGAGCTGCAGGAGATGTTGACATATTGAGCCTGATTCATTAAGGAAAGTAAGGCAAAAATGGAGTAAATTCTCTGCTGGACAAACCATTTTACAATGCAAGCGGCACAAATCAGTTTATTATTTTGCACGTAAGTTAAATATTGGCTATTTTTTCATGTAGCACACAAATAATTGATAGCTTTATTTTTACACTGAAATTTAAAGTTGGTCTAGGATATGCCCTACCGCAACTATAAATCTGCCATCCCATTATAAATTTACCTTTCCCCTCAATGCAACATGGTTTTACCAAGGTGCAAAGTTACTCCTTTTTTTTCTTTCCTTTCCTTAATGAATCAGGCCCATTATGAATAAATAAATACATAGTAATGTGATAGCCAGAAGCTGCAGGACACTAGGGGGTAAATGTATCATACTCCGGGTTTTTTCATCTCGCAGGAGATCGGCATCTTCGCAGCTAAAATTTAAAGGGCGATGGCTTGTAAAGGCAAAACTTTGCAATACTAAAATCATCTAGTCTGTGTGATACATATCAGGAACTAGTTCTAAAGTGTAGAAATTAAACTCACCTCAAACCGTGCAGTTTCACCTGAAATCAGCCACAATGCTAGTTAACTTAAAAATTAGGGACAACACTACATGTGCACCACCTCTACAGAAAAATACTCTACTATATAATGGGGAATAAATGTCTAGCTTGATATTTACTGCGCAGTAATTTTTATATGAGCGGAGTCTTATGGTTATCTTGACAAATCTGATCTATACTGTGTTGGGTTATTGAATAAGAATGTTATTGATATGTACAGACAATTGAGATAAATGTATCACCTAATGTTATGCAATTAATTATGCTAGAGTTAACAATTTATTTTGACAGAAACATTTGGGGACGTATAGTTCCAGAAGAATAAAATTGTTACTTTTAAAGTGAACGTGAATTTTTGTCATATGTGAATGGTTTGAATTAACATTAACTTGTTAAGAAATTTTTACGGTTTCCCAAACTTATATCAGAGGCCCTCCTTCTGAATAAAGTGAAGCTATCTTGGAAGATACTGCTGTCATCTTTATGTTAGTGGATAACCCTTTTTACCTCTCTGATGTTAAGAGAATCCAAAGAACCAAAAATGTGAAGAGCATGACCTTGGCTTTGTAAAGTGCAAATTCACCTCCATACACTGTACAGCATCTCACGGGTTATTACAATAATAATAATAATAACAATAATAATTATAATAATAATAGTGCTATGTATATGTATGAGGTAGGGACATGTGCTCTGTGTATGAGTGAAGATTTAGGTTAAGCATTCTATGTGTGTGTAATAGTGATATATGCATGTGTGAGGTGGTTTGTTGCAAGTACGTAAAAGGTTAAAGGTAGCAGTATGTGTATGTCACAGTATGTTGGCCCAGTGGTTAGAATTGCAACCTCACAGAACTGGGGTCATGGGTTCAATTCTGATTTGGGCCCAATCTGTGTGGAGCTTGTATGTTCTCCTTGTTTTTGTGAGGGTTTCCTCTGGCTCCTTTGGTTTGCAAACACAGTCCACAATATACTGATAAATTATTTGGCTTCTGATAAAACTGACCCTAGAATGCATGTTTGTGTGGTACTGAATTTAGATTGTAAGTTCCACTGGGACAGAAACTGGTATGAATAATTATATATTATATTGTGTTATATTATATACTTTATTTAGTGTTCTGTGATATGATTGGTGCTATATAATTATCTACTCTATATATCACTACATTTCTCTCTCCACCTCTTTACCTCTAAACTACTTGAATGACTTGTGAACAACCATCTATCTTACTTTCTCTCCTCTCGCTCTATTCCGACACCAACTTTCCACTAGCACTGCATTCAAAGTAATCAATAATCTACTTAGAGTAAAGTCTGAGGGTCACTTCTTCTTGCTTATTCTCCTGAACCTTTCGGCTGCCAATCTCTCTCCAATGGGCTTTGTAACACAGTTATTTCCTTATTTCCTTCCTATCTGTCTGGTTCAGAGGATGTGGACTCTACACCAGCTACAACACCTGAATGCAGGATTCCTGTGAGAACACCCCCTCTTAAGGGTTGGCTCAGAACACCCATTAAATGGTTTTCCTGGATATTTCTTTTGACATTTTTTCATGGCTGCTTGTATATACGAAGCCTTAGCCAAGGAATGATCCTCAGGACTATATCCTTTTCCATTTATCACAAAACGACAAGACACCGTTAGAGATGTGGGAATCCAATATAAGATTAACCTCATACTCCTCCTGTTGCTAAACAATTACCAGAGAGGGAGGATGAGAAGAAAATATATACCTGTTGTTGACTAATGGTTTCAAAACAAGAAAGGAGTTGCGTATCCTCAGAGTAGCAGTTAAATCCAAATTATATGCTCCAAGATTTACAGGATTTTTCTTTTGGAATATCTTAAAGGGTCCTATGAATCTATGTTAAAATTTCATGGAAGGTACACTTCTACACTTCCAAGTCGATTACGGATGGATAACCATACCCTATGTCCATGAGCCAAACATGGTGCCATGCGGCTATTCTTATCAGTAGCTACTTTATACTGTCTCAAAGTCTTCTTCCAATTCCTTTCTGACTTGAGGCAAAATATCTGCAAATTTTGGTAGAGTAGAATTTTATGCAGGAACCTCGAGTGCTTGAAGGGGGTGGGCAAGGATGAATCCCATAAAGAGTGAAGAAAGGAAACCTAGCAGTACTGCCATTGGGTAGGAAAATTATGAGCAAACTCTGCCAATGGTTACAACTCTACCCAGTTATCTTGATTAACAGTAACATACATCATAAGGTATTTCTCAAGACAGAGCCGTAGCGAGGGCTGTGCGGCGGGTGCAGTCACCCAGGGCGCAAGGCTGAGGGACCACCATGTTCCCCGATTATTAAATAAATCACAGTACCAAGTACACATTTGGGGTTGATGCAGAGTCAGCGCCGGCGGATCGCACTATATTGCAGAGTCACTCCACCCACCAGTAGTTCTGTGCTCTATAGCATAGCACAGAACAACTGGTGAGCGCATCACGTGACTTGTTACCGCCATACCATGTCCACTGCTGCATCTGTCATCGTAACCCGCACCAGAGAGGGCAAGAGCTCAGCTTCTGGATACGTCACTGTGGGGGGAGAGCAAGGATCTGGCTGCCGATCAGATAGTGCAACTGATTTAGACTAGACTAGAGGATATGGCATCTCGAGCGCTGGGGAGACCTCGCATCTGGACGCTGGCACTCTTCACACATAAAGCTGCCCAAAGTCACCATGAACCCTGCAGGTGAGAAAGCGACCTCACTACCCCATGTACAGCTCTCACACAAGTGGGACAGTCTTCCTTATCTTTTACCAAAAGTGCTGTATCTGTACCATTGCAATACAGTAACATTTCACATACTGTCATAACTGTGTTACTTCGAATTGATCAATAATTGCTCCTTTTACAAATCAGTAACAGATTTTGTTAAGCTAACACACTTCATTATGACAGATATGTCAGAATTACATATTATCTTTTATGATTCCGCAGCGCTACATAGATGGGTAGAACAGAGCTTGATTAAGGATCTGGGGGGCCTGGGGCACCTAAGACAGGGGCGGTCTATGGTGTAATAAGGCTATAATTTTAGACAAATATATAGGACCTATTAATTTAACTGGAGTATGGGTTATTAATTTTTCAGAGGTGCTATTATTTTAATGGGGGTAGGGTCTATTAATTTAATAGTAGTGGGGGCTATACATTTATTGGTGGTCACTATTAATTTATTGATGGGGCTATTCTTTTACTTGTGGGATGATTGTGGTGGTGGTGGGGGCTATTTACTTATTACTGGGGAGTTTTGGGTGCTTTTAACTGAATGTGAACAGAGTTGGGGTATAATTTCAGGGCTGGTTAGAATAGGGAGGCCTGGACTGTTCACTGGTTGCGTTGCTTTCCTTCTGGTGAATAATGACTATCTTTTTACAAAAATGGGATCCAGCCAAGCAGTAAGTGAGCTGAAGATGACAGCAGCAGCTCCATGTGGTCAAATTACAAGAATAGGCAGGAGAAAGTTGTACAGTGTTGGAGAACCGACTGGTACTTGGTTAATGGCTAGGTGCCCCCCCCCCCAACACCACAAGAGGATGGGGCAATTGTCTATCTTGCCCAGGGCACTAAAATCTCTAGTTACGGCTCTGTCTTAAGATCTTTGTTTACTCCAACAGTTTGCCCATTGGTCTTATGGTATTAAACTGATGTGCACACTTTAATAGCCTAGGTCTTAATTCAGGCACAAAAAATGTCTTCCCTTGTGGAAATTATTTGTGTACAATAGTAGTACTACTCACAATGCCAGCTAGATCCATTATTAGTTCTGGATTTGTTAGACTACTCAACATAACCTGAATCAAAGGATCTAGAGTGTGTCAACTTTAGTGTTTTGTGTACCTAGTACAGAAGGTAATCTCAAAGGTGAATCAAGAGAAAAAGGGTGACCACCTAACCTGTCTTGGATGCAGATGATGGGCTGACTGTAGATACACCAAATTGTTATGGTCAGTGTATACCTTGACATTATGATTGCCCCTCTCTAGCAGATGTGACCCCTCTTCTACTCTTTACAGTAGAGAGAAACATATGCAAGAAGAAACCACATGGCTGGAATTTCCCAGAAGCTGCTTATTGAGAAAGCACGGCTCCAGAAGTTGGTTTTGAGATTTTTGATGCAAGTCTGGCTGTTGCAGGATAGGAGCGGATGTAAAGGATTGCTTGAAAGCAAGAACGACCTTAGGAGGCCACCGCTAAGCATTAATGAAAGCAGTAATGGGAGCTATTAGTGTGTAATAGCTCTTGTTGATTTTACAGTAATAATTGGCAAAACCCAAAAACGTCTGGGTTATCTTAAAGCCCATTAGTTGAGGTTATTTCAGAACGGAATGGAATTTGACTGGATCCATAAAGAAAATTGAAAGCCAAAATGATGTAATCTTTAAAGGGCATGCTGTCACATTTGAATTGTCACTTCTCTAGATTGCAAAATAATTTATCTCTAAGTTGACTCAAAACCTTCTTCAGATGTCATCTATGGAAGAAAATATCTTAAGAAGATAACAATATTGTCCAAGTAGACCACTATAAATGCATAGAGAATGTCACAAAATATTTATTTCATGAATGATTGAAATACTGCTGAAGCATTGCATAATCAAAGTGCCCAGTATCAAATGTCGCCTTTCACTCATCTCCCTGCTATATTCGGATTAAGTTGTATTCCCCTTGTAAATCCAGCTTGGTGAATATTGTTGCACCTTTAATTCTGGGGACTCAATTACCCCTTAGGGGTATTAAATTACACCTTCAATTAAATAGGGTTCTGTTTGTCTGGGATACAAGATAATACAGGTGGAGTGCAAGAGTGCAAATCCGAAAATCCCAACAAGATTTACCCCAACATGGTAATGGCGAAAGCTCTAACAGGTGACAGACTCTTTGCTGACAGAATCCTGGACTGCATCTTAATCTCACTCCTGCCATGTTAAACCAGTATTTAGCTTTGCTGGAAGATAAAGTACTGGCAATGACTGGAAGAACTCTGAATCAAGTTGTTCTTTCAGCACCTGAATGAAGCAATGATGAACGGCTGGGAGTAAATATGCTATGTGAGACAAGCTATGATGTCAACCACTTAGAGTAGTTTATAGCAAGCAATGAACTACTCTTGGTCAATTATCAGAGAGTCATATATGTCAAAATCTTGGATATTGTGATTAGAAAGACAGGTGGGATTGATGCCTCTGGTGGAACTGGGACAACATTTTTTTTATCAACTTGCTCAAAGATTTGCCATAATAAATTGCCTTGACTGTTGCATAATCAGGCATTGCTGTTATCTTGCTTCAAAGTGACAGAACAGCCCATTCAACTTATAAACTGCCTCTTAATCTGGCTCATAAAGAAGCTTCTTCTTGCAGATAAGTAGAGGAAGTGGAGCAGCCAAGGTTTTGCAAAAGTGTGTGCTTATACTATAGGATGAGAGCACAATGTCTCATAAATTGGCACTTGAGGCACTTAATTGCACCTTGCAATATCTAAGAGATAACAAGACTCTAATTGGAAGTATTCTCTTGCTTTTAGCTGGTGTCTTCAGGCAGATTTAACCTGTCATTTAGAACTTTAGAAACCACTAGTGGCTCTGTGAGAGCGCCGTTCTAGCCCCTAAGAATGATAATATGAACAAGATCAACCAACAAATTCTGGACAGTCAGCCAGGGAATAATTTACTTTACAAAGTCCATGGACACCGTTCTTAAGCAAGACCAAGCTGTCAATTATCCAACTGAGTTTCTGAACTCCTTGAAACCATCAGGAATGCCTGTACATAATATTTTTCTGAAGGCGGGAGCACCTATAATGTTGCACAGAAATCTTACTGCCGAAAAATCTCTGCAATGGCACAAGGCTTTGTGTCAAAAGACTAATAACCAATGTCATTGAAGCAACAATATTGACTGGCT
This sequence comes from Mixophyes fleayi, assembly GCF_038048845.1. NCBI lineage: Eukaryota > Metazoa > Chordata > Amphibia > Anura > Limnodynastidae > Mixophyes > Mixophyes fleayi. The sequence goes on from NC_134406.1 coordinate 106,515,056, forward strand.
GTGTCAAGGGTGAAGATGTGTTTATACCTTGCATTCATATTATTCCAACCGATATGCTCTTTGACTTTAAACGACTACAATTTTCAATTCAGCTCGCCTTTGCCATGACTATAAATAAAGCACAAGGCCAATCATTAAAAGTTGCTAGAATAAATCTTAAACACACACACTGATTATTATTATTATTATTTTCATTATTATCGTAGATTTGTAGGGTGCCACAGTGCTCCGCATCACCGTACAGTAGGGAAAACAGTACATACATAAAACAGTGACATATAAGGCAGACAAAATAAATACAGACATGAAAACAAAGGGTATGGAGGACCCTGCTCAATAGAGAGCTTACATTCTAAGTGGATGAGGGCACAGCTGAAACAAGCGGAGCAAATGTGGTTCAGAGTGGAGATTGGGATAGTTGTGAGGGTACATTAGTGGGAATAGTGTTATCAAGGAAAAGGTCACCACTAAAAAAAGAGAAGGGTTTTCAAAGAGCGTCCAAAGGTTTGAAGGCTGTGGGAAAATTTTATTGAGCATGGCAGGGAATTCCATAAGTGGGGAGCAACAGAGGATAAGTATTGTAGGCACTGATCAACTGCAACATTAAAAACACTGACAAGTGAAGTGAATAAGATTGTTTATCTCATTAAAATGGCACCTATCAAGGGGTGGAATATATGAAGCAGCAAATGAACAGTCAGCTCTTAAAGTTGCTGTATTAGAAGCAAGAAAAATGGGCAAGGATCCGAGCGACTTTGACAAGGGCCAAATTGTGATGGCTGGACAACTGGGTCAGAGCATCTCCAAAACTGCAGGTCTTGTGGTTTATTCCCAGTAGGCAGTGGTTAGTATCTACCAAAGGTGGTCCAAGGAAAGACAACTGGTATACTTGCGAAAGGGTCATAGGCGTCCAAGGCTCATTGGTGCAGAATGGGGAGCAAAGGCTAGCCCTTCAAGACCTACTGTAGCAGATATTGCTGAAAAAATTAATGCTGGCTATAAGAGAAAGGTGTCAGAAATCATAATGCATCACAGTTTGCTGCGTTTGGGGCTGATGAATCACATCTTCTTTTGCATCATGTAGTCGGCTGGGTATGTGTGCAACGTATACCAGTGGAAGACATAACACAGGATGCACTATGGGAAGAAGGCAAGCCGGCGGAAGCAGTTTCATGCTCTAGGCAATGTTCTGCTTGAAAACCTTGGGTCAAGGCTTTCATGTGGATGTTACTTTGACACGTACCACACCTAACTAAACATTGTTGCAAACCAAGTACAACCTTTATGGTAACAGTATTCCTGATGGCAGTGTTGTCTTTCAGCAGGATAATGTATCCTGCCACACTGCAAAAATTATTCAGGAATGCTTTGAGGAATATGACAAAGAGTTCAATGTGTGTACACTTGGCCTCCAAATTCCCCAAATATCAATCGGATCCAGCATCTGTGGGATGTGCAGAAAAAATAAGTCTGAGCCATGGAGACACCACCTCGCAACTTACATGATTTAAAGCATCTGCTGCCAACATTATAGAGCCAGATGCAACAGGCAGGACTCCCTCAGAGGGCTTGTGGAGTCCATGCCTTGACAGGTCAGAGCTGTTTTGATGGCATGGGGAACCTACACAATTGTTAAGCAAGTGGTTCTAATGTTGTGGCTGATCGGTATATGTATATATATATATATATATATATATATATATATATATATATATGGAGAGGGAGAGACTTAGAGTCATGTACAATTTAGAGTTTAGGGAATTACCTAAGGTGGTTTTAACAGCACACAGTATGAATGCTTATGCATCGAAATTACTTGATCATGTTAAAGTAATTGTTGTAGTTGTAATTATTTATATAATATGTATTATTTTATATTTCTAATTTACTATTTCCAGCTTTGTTTTTAAATCTAATAAAACAAAAGTGGTAAAGTATGACATCTAGATGAGTTTTATCCAGTATTTTATTGTCTGACAAGTAAGGACAACACATATAAAACACTTCACCTTTGCAGTTGCATCTGATTTACCCTTTTTTTCATTCATATTCAAAACCAATATTCTAAAAGCAAAGGTGAGATGTGATTTATTAAATATAAATGATTGTTTTGAAGTTAATATTAAAATTAATGGCTCAAGTAAAACCATGCTTTATAATTTTAACAATGCCAGAAAATAGGTCAAGTGAAGAACCAGTGTCAAATATATCAACTCATTTTCAATCGCATACATGGTTCTCTATCCACTTTTTCTCACAACCTTTAAAACATTAATGCATATTTATGAAAACTGGGGTTTTGTCTATGGTAGCCAATGAGGTATTTGCTTTCATCATCTAAACTTCAACAGTGAAATAGCAGTTAAAATCGGGTTGATATTTACAAAACTACATTTTACTTGTGCCACTTTTAAGAATTTCAACCATATGTGCTTTAGTAAAGTAATTACATTCATTAAAATTGTGTGGTTGCAAATGCAGACACGTGTCACAGCGAATTGCATCATTTTGGCCCCACGACCACGTAATTTGCACACAGGGGGTGGGGCCAAAATTAATTTTGTCATTGAGGCTGCTGTCCTGCCCACTACACTAGGAAGTGGACAGGGTGTGGGAGAATGGCCTTCTCTTATGGAGACCGGGGAGAGTATGGGACACTTAAGTAAATATTGAAAATCATTGTTTTTTTTTATTATTTTATCAAATGTTAAGGTTAAAAAATGGATTAGACCATTCTGTCTAAAATGTTACAGGAAATAATAATTTCAACGCTTTATTTTGACAATTTACCAACCTCAGCTTTTGAAATTCCAGCTAATAATCTTGGCAAAAATGTCAGCAACAAAGTACACAGACCAGATACAAAGTTTATAGAGGTATAAGAAATAAATGCAGCATCCGAACTGGGAAAACATCCAGATACAAGATACATCCAGGGCAAAGTTGCATACCTGAAAAAAAACATAGTGATATACTCATTTAGCTTTTACTAACTGTTGAATCCACAGTATTAAATAGATAGACAGATGAATGTTACATTTAACTGTCATTGTCAAAGTTCCTTTCCTTTATTAAAATACGTTTAACGCAGCTCAAATTTTCAAGCATAATGTAAAAAGTCTAATGGGAACACATGCAGTATATGCTGTACATATGCTGTGATTGATATGGATGCAGAAAAAAAAGAATCACACAATCCTAACAGGTAACATTATCCAAACTAATACCTAAAAACACAATTTTTTTAAAAAAAGTATTATATTGCATGTTTTTACAACAGATGGGGATGGGAAGAGGTACAGGATAAAATATGGGAATCCAGGGGGGAGGGAAAAGCATAATATTCAGTACAAATAAATTTAGAGCTAAGTAAACATTTCCAAAAAAGTAACGTCAAGCCATAGTTAACTCAAAATCATTGACTAAAGAAAAAAAAAAATAATAATTTCACTCCAATAGGGAAAGTGACTTGAGGTGGTATAAGAACAAAGGGAGCTGGGGCATTGGGTAATGTAAGTATGGGGACAAAAAGGTGGGGAGAGAATGGAGTAAGTATATAGGTAATGTGATGTCAAGTGCAATTAGCACTATTACTATTATAAATGTAAAGAATAGGGTCTCACGAGGCAAAGTAGTTGGGCCAATTTTGCCAAATAGAGCCAAATTGATTAGGACTATCATGTATCATGCTGGTGATATGTTTCTAATGTATGTATCTTCCAAACTATCTTGCTAATAAGGGCTGAAATAATAGGAGGGTAAGGGTTTTTCCAATTTCAGGTGACCAGGCACCTAGCTGCAGTAAGAATATGACCCAAGAGTTTCCAAATCAGACTGTGGTCTCCAGAAGGAAGACAAGACAGTAAGAAGAAGGAGATATGAAAGCGGAATTGTAGTTGTGTGACCTTACTAATAAGATTTGACACCATGCGCCAAAACGGCTCAATTTTGGGGCAGCTCCATCAAAGATGAGACAGATTACCCCACTGACCACAGTTCCGCCAGCAATGGTCCAACAATGTTGGAAAGATTGATTTCAGTCTGGAAGGGACCATACACCATCTAAAAAAAGCAGTTTATAAAAGTTTTCTTTAATCCAAATACATATGGAGGACTTGACTACTGCTTCTCGAATAAAGGTCCACTCTTCAATCTCAAGCGATTCACCCATGTCTGCCTAACATCTGAACTCTAAAAGCACCATTTACTACTTAATTAAAATTAAACTTCAGAGCTAGTAATGTGCATGGGACATTGCAATGCAGTAGAGTTGATTAGAGCTGCTGAAACTTTAGGAGCATGTTCAACATTTTACAGTTTGACAGCCTGGAACCTGTTTGTCTGATTGCTTGTAATTGTAAGTATTAATAGTAAGTCTAACACAGTTGTGGATTGTGATAGATGTACACTGAACGCATTTTATAATCATTTGTAATCTTTGAACACGCTTTACATAGGTGTAAGAAGATCTTCAATGCACTCAGGCCACATTAAATGGAATCAATACATCAAGCATGGATGACAAAAAGGAAAGCACCATGGTTACTTTGGTTAAACTTGGTAAAGTCAAATAACTTCTAAGAATTTTTCAAACCTTTGCATAGGCCCAAAAAAATTGGTTCAAGAACTGTTTTTAAAATGGTTTGAGTATCTCTGTTGTTGACCAATAAAGTATATACAGACATAAAGATTGACTGTATCTCTACTGATTCTCTCTACAAGAGGACCCCTTCATAACTCATGAAGTTAAAAACAATGTGCAGAAACAGTGCATTTATGCTCAAAAGTTCTACTAATATAAAAGCTTGATATTGTATCAGTTACAATGTCCCACATGCCCCTGTTATAAGAATGAACATTTGTGTAAACATTTTATTGGAGAAGAAAATATGTCTCAAAAAATACTAGTCTCCGGTCTCTATAGCCTTACATGATATTTCTAATGAGTTTATAGCTATGTGTTTGATATACACCTATGTGGTTAAGCAGGTTGCACCATCAATGTCACATTGTCACAAGCTGTGTGATAGCTACTAGCTGGTATCTACGCTGCTGAGCAGGGAGGCGCGGAGTCTAACGCACCCCCGGTGTTCATCAGAGACCCCTGGAAGGGAGTTTGGGCTTCGCTGCAGGAGGGTGTGCAGGTTGTGGTTCTCCCAGTTAGCTACCAGCGTAGTAACAGAGTGGATGGACCGTAGTCAATCAATCCGGGTTGGAACCAAACGAACAGCAAGGTACAAGGAGAGATCCGAAGAATGGTCAGAGGCAAGCCAGAAGTCAGGAAACCAGAACAAGCAGCAAGGTACACAAACAGAATCCAAAAAGGGAGGTCAGAACAGAAAAACCAGATCACAGGAGCAGTATCTGGAAAGAACAAGGAGCTGGAGATGGGTGGAACCAATACTCTGGCACCCTTTTGATGCCAGAGGCAGCCTTAAATAGATCCTCTAGGATTCTAATTGGTTCCGGGAAGCCAGGGGTCAGAGGCACTGACCACTGACAGGTGAGGCGTCCCATTGCCTAGCAATGGGACGCGAAGCCTCACTGAGCATGCGCGCGCAGCGTGAACCCTAACATGAACCCAGAAGGTTCAGGGCAAGTCAGGCGGCCATCTCTGCCACTTAGTGACAGGACGGAGACTTTGCCTGACAGTACCCTCCACCCTCTTCTCCACAGCAGAACAAAGAGTGAACTGGTCCTTGAGAAACTTGGAAAGAAGACGAGGTGCATGTATGTCCTTCTTGTCGACCAAAGATCTCTCTTCTGGGCCATAACCCTTCCAGTGGACAAGAAATTGCTCTCTGCCATGAATAGAATGGGAATCCAAGATACGTTCTACCTGATACTCATCATTTTTAGAAAATTCATTGAGAATTAAAGGTTTGAGTAGAGAGATATGAAAGGAGTTGTGCACATGAAGAGAGGGAGGCATACAAAGTTTGTAAGTAACTGCATTAATAACATGCGAGATGCTGAAGGGGCCAATGTAGCGTGGTGCAAACTTCATAGATGGTACTCTGAGTTTGAAGTTATGGGTGGATAACCACACCTTGTGCCCTACATGCAAACCGGATGGCTCCTTCGATGGTGATCCACAAAGTGTTTGTGGTAGTTCAAAGCTTGTAGTATTTTATCCTGTACTTCGGTCCAAATCTTGGAGAAGTCACGGATTACTTCTTCAATGACAGTACGCATAAACTAGATTTGTCAGAGAAGGTAGGAAAAATAGGGTGTCTGCCAAAGATGACAAAGAAAGGAGATACTCCGGTGGATTTGTGCTGACGGTTATTATGTGAGAATTCTGCCCAAGGGAGATGATCATTTCAGAAGGGTTGGTGATCGGAGCAATAACAGCGGAGAAAGGTCTACAAATCCTGGTTAACCCGCTCAGTTTGACCATGGTCTGTCGGTGGTATCCGGGGGAGAATTTTAACTTGATCCCAGGATGACCACAAATGGATCTCCAAAACTTAGAGATTGTCACGGGCACTAGGAGTCTTTACCCAGGGATCACCAGGTGATAGGCTTACCAGAGCAGTATAGGTGGTAATATGGTACTCTGGTAGCAGGGTGATCACGGAACAGGAAATAGCAGATGATGAGATGCTCAGGACAGTCTATGACTAGCAGCACTGGCAATATGGAGGTAATAATACACGAGGAACTGTATGGACAAAGGACACGTGAAGGTAGTCAGTGGTCTGCGATAGCAAGTTGTACCACTGCTATAGTGAGGAGGAATGTCCAACAGAACGAGGAGGTGATGAGAGTCAGCGGTCTGCGGATAGCAAGTTGTACCGCTGTCTGAGTGAAGGAATGGAATCCAAGTGGAGGTATCCGGGGAGTCAGTGGTCTGCGTTAGCAAGTTGTACCACTGCTATGTGAGAGGATACTGGAACAGGTGAAACTGTAAACAGGAGTCAGTGGTCTGCCACTAGCAAGTTGTACCACTGAATATATATGTGAGGAGGTGCACGGGGAGAGACTGCAACACAATATATACACGGGCACCTTGACTTTGATCCACAGTAATATGCACAATATAAATGTATAAATGACTGAACAACACTGCCAATATAGAAAGTCTCTTGAAGTAATCCGGCATGAGATAACACAGTCAATGATGGCAGTAGAGTCAGCAGATAGTACACTCCAGAGGAGAACCAACACAGTCAATGATGGCAATAGACTCAGCGGATAGTACACTCCAGAGGAGAACCAACACAGTCCAGCAAGGTATGCAATACACAGCACAGTCAATGGGAAGTATGCATACCGTGGTTCAGGAGAAGGCAGTCAGACAGGAGTGCAGAGATACCTGAAGGGCAGGAGGCCAGCAGGATACAAGTCCCTGGATGGGTGAAGCGGGGGTCTAGCAGGTGCAGCGCACAGGTAGGTAGACCAGCAGGGAACACAGGAAGGCGTGGAGAGCGGATCAGCAGTAGATGGATGAGTAGCGCTGAGAAGTAACAGCAGCGGGTCTCTGCGGGAACACGGAGGTAACCAATAGCAACCAGCAGGTGCAGTAACGATGGGACACCGGAGCAGAGTTGAACTGGAACAGATGATCACGGAGAGTAGCGGGTAGCAATAGTGGCAGCAGACTCAAGGAAACACGGTAGAGTTGACAAGGACTGAAGACTGAAGCGCACAGAGGCAGCGGATAGGAATCAGCTAAACAGTCACGATGAAACACAGACGAGTTGCAGGTTGAAGACTGTAGTGCACGGAGGCAGCGGATAGGAATCAGCCAAACAGTCACGATGATGAAACACAGACGAGTTGCAGGTTGAAGCCTGTAGTGCACGGAGGCAGCGGATAGGAATCAGCTGGCAGTCACAATCATGAACAGGTGAGTGGATGTGGATGAAGGACTGTAGTGCACGGAGGCAGCGGATAGGCATCAGCTAACAGTCCCAATGATACATGGTAGAGTTGAAGTGATTAGAAGACTGTAGTGCACGGAGGCAGCGGATAGGAATCAGCTCACAGTCACGATGATACAGTAGATGGTAGAAGTGGTATGGGAACCACAGTAGTAGAAGTGGTTTGGAAACCACAGAGGTAGAAGTGGTTTGGAAACCACAGGAATCAGCTGGGCTGAATAAACAAGGAAACACAGGAACACCTTCAGAGACTCATGGGGAATGAGACTCCAAGATCAGGCAACGTGGTGTTGACCACAGGTGCTTAATATAGGGAGGTTGCCTGATCTGCCAATTTAGTTAAAGGAACATACACTGGAGGTATGGAAAGGGCTGCGCATGCGCAGTCCCTCAGGATGGAGGACGGCCACGGTTCCTAAATGTCCGGGAAGAAGCACTCACAGTCCGGTGAGTGACAGTACCCCCCCTTTTAAAGGTGGGCACAGAACGCCTGGAACCGGGCTTGTCCGGATTTTTGGAATAAAACTTCTTCAGAAGGGCAGGAGCATTAAGATCTTCAGCTTTGATCCATGAACGCTCTTCAGGACCAAAGCCCTTCCAATGAACGAGGAAACGGAGGACTCCTCGCGAAATTTTTGCATCCAATACCTCAGTAATCTCGAAATCCTCCTCCTGATGAACTTGAACTGGCTGCGGTGCTGAGGAAGGAGTCGAGAAACGGTTGATGATGAGAGGTTTGAGCAAGGACACATGGAAGGCATTGGAAATCCGAAGATTCTTAGGAAGAAGAAGTTTAACACATACTGGATTGATAACTTGAATGATCCTATATGGACCAATAAAACGAGGGGCGAATTTCATAGATGGAACCTTCAAACGAATATTTTTGGTGGATAACCAGACACGATCTCCAATTTTTAGTGGTGGAATAGCCCGCCTCTTCTTATCTGCGAAAGACTTATATTTGTTAGATGTCTTCTTTAAACAGGTTTTGACCTGAGACCAGATATTTTTGAAGGTCTGACAAGCAGTCTCCACAGCAGGAACTTGGGTGGGCGGGAGGGCAGGAAATTCCGGAAAAGACGGATGGTGACCGTAGACCACAAAGAATGGAGTTTTGGATGATGACTCATGGTACATGTTGTTATGGGCGAATTCAGCCCAAGGAAGCAATTCTACCCAGTTGTCTTGGTTGGCTGAAGAGAACATCCTAATAAAGGTCTCAAGATCTTGATTGACTCGTTCCGTTTGTCCGTTAGATTGCGGATGGTAAGAAGATGAGAGTGCTAATCGTATGCCCAAGGTTTTACAAAGGGCCCGCCAGAATCTGGAAACGAATTGTACTCCTCTATCCGACACAATCTCAGACGGACATCCATGGATACGGAAGATTTCTTTAATGAAATGTTCAGCCAGAGTAGACGAGGAAGGTAAACCGGACAGAGGGACGAAATGGGCCATCTTCGAAAATCTGTCTACCACTACCCAAATAGTATTGTGATTCTTACTTGGTGGCAAATCAGTAACGAAATCCATACTAATATGGGTCCAAGGCTTGGACGGAATGGGTAGTGGTCGCAGCAACCCTGCTGGAGTTCTGCGGGAGGATTTGAACTGAGAACATAAATCACAGGAAGCAACAAACTCTTTGACGTCTCTCCTCATTGAAGGCCACCAGTAACTACGAGAGAGAATCTCAAAGGTCTTGTGTTCACCGGCGTGTCCAGAAAAACGAGAGGCATGGAACCACGAAAGGATTTTCCTCCTCAGAGTAGGAGGCACAAGGGTCTTCCCAAATGGTAGCATTTTGGTGGATGAAGCAGCCAGAGAAATACATTTGGGGTCTAGAATAGCATGGTTGGGAACCTCTTCTACATCAGAGGACGTCACAAAAGCTCGAGATAGAGCGTCAGCTTTCTTGTTCTTAGCAGCTGGTTTGAAGGTTATAATTAATTCAAAACGGGAAAAGAAAAGAGACCATCTTGCTTGACGAGGGTTCAAGCATTGAGCAGATTGCAAATATGACAAGTTCTTATGATCCGTGAAGATCGTCACCGGATGGCGAGCTCCTTCCAACAAGTATCTCCATTCCTCTAATGCAGCTTTGATGGCCAGCAACTCCTTGTCCCCGATAGTATAGTTTTTCTCTGCGGGCAGAAGACCCCGAGAGTAGAAGGCACAAGGATGTAATTTTTGTTGCTCCGAGCGTTGGGAGAGAATAGCTCCTAAGCCCACATTAGAGGCATCTACTTCTAGGAAGAAGGGGAGTGTCACATCAGGTTGTCGCAGAATGGGAGCAGACGAGAAGGACTCTTTGAGGATTTGAAAGGCTTGGAGAGCCTCAGATGACCATTGCTTAGTATTAGCCCCTTTCCGAGTTAGGGCCACAATGGGAGATGCAATGGATGAAAAGTCTTGAATGAAGCGTCTATAGTAATTGGCAAAACCTAAAAAACGCTGGATGGCACGAAGAGTAGTTGGCTGAGGCCAATGTAGTACAGCATTTACTTTGTCTGGATCCATCTTCAGGCCAACTCCGGAAACTATATACCCCAAGAATGGAATCTGGGGTAACTCGAATGAACATTTTTCCAATTTACAGAACAACGAGTTTTTCCGTAGTCTGGAGAGGACCTCTGCCACATGTTGGTGATGAGAAGGCAGGTCCTGTGAGAAGATCAATATGTCGTCCAGGTAGACAACGACACATACATATAATAAGTCCCGAAAGATCTCATTGATGAAACCCTGGAAAACAGCGGGGGCATTACACAGCCCGAAGGGCATTACTAAATATTCGTAATGCCCATCTCTGGTGTTAAACGCGGTCTTCCATTCGTCACCGGAACGGATTCTAATTAAATTGTAGGCACCACGAAGATCCAACTTAGTAAATATCCGAGCTCCCTTGATGCGATCAAATAGCTCAGTGATCAGCGGAATGGGATACCGATTCTTGATAGTAATGGCGTTGAGTCCACGAAAATCTATACAAGGGCGTAATGATCCATCCTTCTTTTTGACGAAGAAGAACCCAGCTCCAGCGGGAGAGGTGGAAGGTCGAATGAACCCACGCTGGAGATTCTCCTGTATGTACTCAGATGTGGCTTGAGTTTCAGGTAACGAGAGAGGATAGACCCGACCCCTGGGAGGAGTCTTGCCAGGTAGAAGATCGATCGGACAATCCCAAAAACGATGAGGAGGAAGACGTTCAGACTGAGCTTTATCAAACACATCGGCAAATGAAGCATACTGAGGAGGGAGTCCCGGGGAGGAAGATGAGATGGAAGATTGCTGTACTTTAAGAGGAATAACTTGAGAGAGACAACGATGGTGACATTCAGACCCCCAAGACGTAACTTGAGGGGTGCGCCAGTCAATCTGGGGAGAGTGACATTGAAGCCATGGAAGGCCTAAGACAATCGGACTTGTCGTAACTGGAAGAATTAAAAACGAAATTTCTTCATGGTGTAGTACACCAATCTGAAGGGTTACTGGAGACGTACTCTGGGTGATGAGACCATTGATGAGACGTGATCCATCTATAGCCGTCACAGTAATGGGTGTTTTTAAAGTGATCACTGGTAGGGACCATTGATTCACTAGTGATTTAGAAATGAAATTTCCTGCTGCTCCGGAATCAATCAATGCCTGTGACTCAAAGGATTTGGTAGCAAAGGAAATCGTAACATCGAAAGCGCAGACTTTAGATTTCATAGACAATGGAGAGGACTCCAGGGACCCTAACTTCACCTCTCCAGAACTAGTTAGGGCCTGGCATTTCCCGATCTCTTAGGGCAAGAGCTGAGCATATGCGTGGAATCAGCACAATAGATACAGAGTCTATTCTTTACTCTTCGTTTCCTCTCCTCTGAAGATAATTTGGAACGTCCTATCTCCATGGGAATCACAGAGGATGGAGCTGGACGAAATTGAGGGTTTGAACGAAGAGGTGCTTTGACAGCCGTTGTTTTCTCAGACTCTCTTTCACGAAATCTCATATCTACACGATGGCAAAGAGAGATCAAATCTTCTAGTGACGAAGGAAGCTCTTGGGTAGTCAGTGCATCTTTAATTTTATCGGAGAGCCCCTGCCAGAAGGCGGCAACTAATGCTTCAGTGTTCCACTGAAGTTCAGAGGCTAAGATCCTAAATTGAATGACATACTGTCCTACTGTATGGGAGCCTTGTCGCAAACGAAGAATGCTGGAAGCAGCGGAGGTCACACGACCTGGTTCATCGAACACACTTCGGAACGTGGAAATGAATTTGGCACTATCTTGTAGAATTGGATCGTTTCTTTCCCACAGAGGGGAGGCCCAAGCCAGGGCTTGTCCAGAAAACAATGAGATAAGATAGGCCACTCTGGAACGATGGGTAGAAAAATTTTGAGGTTGGAGTTCAAAATGGACTGAACATTGGTTAAGGAAACCTCTACAAGTTTTGGGGTCCCCGTCATATTTTGACGGAGTAGGCAGGTGAAGCGTAGGAGCTGTAGACACCTGGGATGGCACTGGGGAAACGGAGGAAAGCACAGGAGCTTCAATATTAGCTGTAACAGTCTGTCCAGATGTTCCTTGGGAGGTTAACGATTGGTAACATTGAAGTAACAGCTGTTGGCGAGCATCCTGTTGCTCCACACGGCTGACCAGATGCTGCAGCATCTCTTTAGCAGTAGGTTCCGTATCTGGGTCTGTCATGGCCTGATCTTACTGTCACGGGCACTAGGAGTCTTTACCCAGGGATCACCAGGTGATAGGCTTACCAGAGCAGTATAGGTGGTAATATGGTACTCTGGTAGCAGGGTGATCACGGAACAGGAAATAGCAGATGATGAGATGCTCAGGACAGTCTATGACTAGCAGCACTGGCAATATGGAGGTAATAATACACGAGGAACTGTATGGACAAAGGACACGTGAAGGTAGTCAGTGGTCTGCGATAGCAAGTTGTACCACTGCTATAGTGAGGAGGAATGTCCAACAGAACGAGGAGGTGATGAGAGTCAGCGGTCTGCGGATAGCAAGTTGTACCGCTGTCTGAGTGAAGGAATGGAATCCAAGTGGAGGTATCCGGGGAGTCAGTGGTCTGCGTTAGCAAGTTGTACCACTGCTATGTGAGAGGATACTGGAACAGGTGAAACTGTAAACAGGAGTCAGTGGTCTGCCACTAGCAAGTTGTACCACTGAATATATATGTGAGGAGGTGCACGGGGAGAGACTGCAACACAATATATACACGGGCACCTTGACTTTGATCCACAGTAATATGCACAATATAAATGTATAAATGACTGAACAACACTGCCAATATAGAAAGTCTCTTGAAGTAATCCGGCATGAGATAACACAGTCAATGATGGCAGTAGAGTCAGCAGATAGTACACTCCAGAGGAGAACCAACACAGTCAATGATGGCAATAGACTCAGCGGATAGTACACTCCAGAGGAGAACCAACACAGTCCAGCAAGGTATGCAATACACAGCACAGTCAATGGGAAGTATGCATACCGTGGTTCAGGAGAAGGCAGTCAGACAGGAGTGCAGAGATACCTGAAGGGCAGGAGGCCAGCAGGATACAAGTCCCTGGATGGGTGAAGCGGGGGTCTAGCAGGTGCAGCGCACAGGTAGGTAGACCAGCAGGGAACACAGGAAGGCGTGGAGAGCGGATCAGCAGTAGATGGATGAGTAGCGCTGAGAAGTAACAGCAGCGGGTCTCTGCGGGAACACGGAGGTAACCAATAGCAACCAGCAGGTGCAGTAACGATGGGACACCGGAGCAGAGTTGAACTGGAACAGATGATCACGGAGAGTAGCGGGTAGCAATAGTGGCAGCAGACTCAAGGAAACACGGTAGAGTTGACAAGGACTGAAGACTGAAGCGCACAGAGGCAGCGGATAGGAATCAGCTAAACAGTCACGATGAAACACAGACGAGTTGCAGGTTGAAGACTGTAGTGCACGGAGGCAGCGGATAGGAATCAGCCAAACAGTCACGATGATGAAACACAGACGAGTTGCAGGTTGAAGCCTGTAGTGCACGGAGGCAGCGGATAGGAATCAGCTGGCAGTCACAATCATGAACAGGTGAGTGGATGTGGATGAAGGACTGTAGTGCACGGAGGCAGCGGATAGGCATCAGCTAACAGTCCCAATGATACATGGTAGAGTTGAAGTGATTAGAAGACTGTAGTGCACGGAGGCAGCGGATAGGAATCAGCTCACAGTCACGATGATACAGTAGATGGTAGAAGTGGTATGGGAACCACAGTAGTAGAAGTGGTTTGGAAACCACAGAGGTAGAAGTGGTTTGGAAACCACAGGAATCAGCTGGGCTGAATAAACAAGGAAACACAGGAACACCTTCAGAGACTCATGGGGAATGAGACTCCAAGATCAGGCAACGTGGTGTTGACCACAGGTGCTTAATGTAGGGAGGTTGCCTGATCTGCCAATTTAGTTAAAGGAACATACACTGGAGGTATGGAAAGGGCTGCGCATGCGCAGTCCCTCAGGATGGAGGACGGCCACGGTTCCTAAATGTCCGGGAAGAAGCACTCACAGTCCGGTGAGTGACAGAGATAAATTGTACAGCCTGATCAGAAATGATCTCCGGGGGCAACCATGAAGACGAAAAACATTCTTGATGAAAAGAAGAGCGAGTTCTGAAGCAGAAGGTAACTTCATTAGATTGACGAAGTGTGCCCATTTAGAAAAGCGGTCCACTATCACCCAAATAGTATTAAAAACATGACAATTAGGGAGGTTCATAATAAAGTCCATAGAAATGCTGGTCATGGGGAGTCTGGGACCAGAATAGGTAGAAAAACAACGGTAGGGGACCGCCTGGGGGTCTTATGGCGTGCTAAAACATCACAGACAGTTACAAACTTATGAACATCGTAGTTTAATGAAGCTACCAATATTTGCAGGACAAAAAAGGAATATTCTTATTGGTGCCAGCGTGGCCAGCAAATTTGGAGTCGTGAGCCCAAGCTAAAAGTTAGGGGAGAAGGTGAACATCCACGAAGGAACGCCCAACAGGAGGAGTCTTCAGAGAGGACTTGGTCAAAGCTAGAATCTTGAGTGGACTAATAACAAGTTTAGGATTTGGAGGGCAAGAATCAAAAAGACCTAGAAAGGGCATCAGCCCTGGGATTCTTGGACCCTGCACGCAAGGTCAAAATAAGTTGGAATAGAGCATAAAAAAGTGTCCAACGAGCCAGCCGGGGATTCAGACATTGTGCTGACTGTAAATATGTGAGATTCTTATGATCCGTGAACCCAGTAATAGGATGGAGGGCTCCTTCAAGAAGATACCACCACTCCTCCAGGGTTACCTTGATAGCGAGAAGTTCCTTATAACCAATCCCATAGTTAGCCTCACAAGGAGAGAGATTCTTGGAGAGGAATCCGCAGGGAGTGAAGATGCCAACGAGATTCTTCTGTGAAAGGACGGCCCCCACACCTTAAGAGGAAGCGTCCACTTAAAAAAAAACTGTTGTAGCTGATCCGGTTGTCTCAGAATAGGAGCATCTCGAAAGGCTACTTTCAGGGTTTTAAATGCAGAAATGGCTTATTGAGGCGAGTCTTTAGCATGTCCCCCCTTGCGGGCAGAAGAGAGAAGTGATTGGTGCAATTAAGGAAGAAACGTTCTAGTTAAACCGTCGGTAATAATTGCAGAATCCGATAAAATGTTGAGTGGTTTTAAGGCCGGAGGGTTGATGTCAATCAACAATAGCCCTCATTTTCTTGGGATCCATCTGCAACCCCACACCAGAAATTAAGTATCCGAGGAAAGGTATTTGTGATTGCTCAAACAGGCATTTTTCCAAATTATAATACAAGTGGTTCTCTCGGAGACAGGAAAGGACTGCCTTGACATGCTTTCAATGAGAGGAAAGGTCTTGAGAAAAGATCAAGATGTCATCGAGGTAGACAACAACTGATGAATATAACAAGTCTCGAAAGTTTTCATTAATAAATTCCTGGAAGACCGATGGGGTATTGCAGAGTTCAAAGGGCATGACAAGGTACTCGTAGTGCCCATCCCTGGTATTGAAAGAAGTCATCCATTCGTCACCTTGGCAAATCTGAATCAAGTTGTAGGCTCCCCTGAGGTCTAATTTAGTGAAAAGTTGGGTGCACGGATATGGTTGAAAAGCTCTGCTATAAGAGGAAGGGGATAGCGATTCTTAACAATAATGGCATTCAATTTACGGTAATCAATACAAGGCCTGAGAGATACGTCTTTCTTCTTAACTAAAAAGAATCCATCACCAGCGTAAGGAATTGGATTTACGGATAAAACCGCGTTCAAGGTTTTTGGAAATGTAATCAGCCATAGCCTGAGTTTCTGGAAACACTCTGCCCCTAGGAATCCTTTTACCAGGAATAAGATTGATAGGATCAATGAGGTGGCAAAGACTCAATGGCTGCTTTGCTAAAGACATCCAGGAATTCTGTGTAGGCTTCCGGAAGTCTAGACTAAGGAGTGGAAGCAAGGCAAGAGATCGAAGCCTTAGCAGGAAGTACCGAAGGTAGACATTGGTGTTTGCAGGTAGGTCCCAGTCGAACTGCGGTGAATGTGCCCTAAGCCAAAGTAGACCCAAAATCAACAGGTTGATGGATTGAGGAATAATTAGAAAACTTATCCACTTAGAGTGGAGAGCTCCTACCAACAGCCGCAAGGGACTGGTAATACGATTGATGGAGCCGTTGGCGGCATGATTACCATCTATCGCAGATAGGACCAAAGACTGTGGCATAGGGTGGATGGAGAGATGGAGCTTGGATGCCAGCTCGGCGGATATGAACATCCCAGCGGATCCAGAGTCCACAAAGCCTGACAATAGCTGAGGGCCATCCAGGGAGATTAAAGAACTACTGGCATAAGAAATTCTGAGTCTTTAGAGGAGTAGAAGGTAATGGACCTGGATACATGGACGACCCTCCTAACATCGCGTAGGATGGGGTGTTTCCCGGCCTCTTGGAGCATGAAGAGAGGAGGTGACCGGGTTCTCCACAATAAAGACAGAGGTGGTTTCTGATACATCTGTCACGTTTCTCTTGAGAAAGGCAAGAGTGACCTAGCTGCATGGGTTCCTCAGAGGGTGTAACTGGTGACTGAAACTGAGAAGCTAGACGAGGAAAGGGACGACGACTATGATCCTTCTCCTGGGAGCGCTCCAGGTGACGAATATCCACCTTAATGTACAGTAATATTAAATTGTCCAAGCTGGTTGTAAGGTCATGGTAAGCAAGATCATCTTTGATACGTTCATTAAGCCTCTGCTAAAAGGTGGCCAGTAGAGCCTCATTATTCCCGCGAAGCTCAGAGGCTAGAGTCTGAAAATATAACGCATATTAACCTGCGGTCAAGGGGCCTTGGCAAAGAGCTAGTAAACCAGAGGCTGCAGAAGAGACTCGACCCGGCTCATAGAAAACCTTCCGGAAATTCTCGATAAAGAGAGAGGAGTTCTGCAACATAGAAACATCCCTTTCCCAGAGAAGAGAAGCCCAGGCTGGAGCTTGGTCTGTGAAAAGGGAAATAATGTACGCCACCTTGATACGTTCCGAACTGTAATTCTCGAGAGCCAGTTTGAATGATGCACTGGTTAAGAAACCCTCAGCATTTCTTGCGGTCACCACCATCGAATTTCTGAGGTGAGGGAATGCGCAGACCCCTGGAGGTAGAGGTACTGACCGTAGAAGCAGCGGCAGTAGTGGAGACTGTGACTGCCACAGCTGCTGGACTTGCCAGCAAGGATCCTTGAAGGGTGTCTAAGCGGGATACGACCCTGTGGATGCACTATAGTTGTTGGGCCTGATTAGACTGTTGCTGGTCCACTCGTTGAGCAAGATGGAGCAGAAGATCTCGAGCAGAGGTTTCTTCCTGGGCCCTCATCTTCTGGCCAGAGTATACTGTAACGCTGTTACAAGCTGTGGGATAACTACTAGCTGGTATCTGCACGGCTGAGCAGGGAGGCGCGGAGTCTAGCGAACCTCCGGTGTTCACCAGGGCCCCGCACAAGAGAGTTTTGGCTTCTCTGCAGGAGGATGCGCAAGTTGCGGTTCTCTGAGTCAGCCACCAGCGTAGTAACAAAGTGGATGGAGCATAGTCAATCAATCCGGGTCAGAACCAAACAAACAGCGAAGTACAAGTGGGGATCCAAAGAATGGTGAGAGGCAAGCCAGAAGTCAAGAAACCAGAACATGCAGCATAGTACACAAACGAAATCCAAAAGGGAGGTCAGAGGAGAAAAGCCGTGTCACAATAAGGAGCTGGATGGAACCAAGACTCTGGCACCCTAGCGGTGCCAGAGGCAGCCCTAAATAGATCCTCTAGGATTCTGATTGGTTCCGGGAAGATGGCAGTCAAAGACACTGACTGCCGACAGGTGAGGTGTCCCGTTGCCTAGCAATGGGACGCGAAGCCTCACTGTGCATACATGTGCAGCGTGACCCCCAGGTTTCGGGGAAAGTCAGGCGGTCGTCTCCGTGTTATGAGTCACGGCTCCCCGAAGGGCCACCGCGACTCACGTCCGGTGGTCCCAGACGTCCCGGCTGTCTCCATGATAACCGGGACGTCACCTCCTACGTCGGTTGCCTGGGCAACAACCGGGATGCTCCAACTCTACTGCGGCAGCACCTGGCCAGCGGTCGTACAGCCGGGCGCATGCACGCATAAAAAGATAACACTTTAATATTATTTATGGTGAAATACTACTCTGTGTACTCCGGTACAGATGGAATTCAGTCAGGAAGACAGATACTATACTGTATATAAAGAGTCATGTTAAAAGGAAAGTTACCTAAACCTGGCTCTGATGACAATAAAGATTATTTTGTGCTCACTATTTCTGCATTGCCAATTCTTGGGGATTAGTGCAGTAGGGAGGGGTCTCGCTGGAACTCTACTCCTATTGGCTCCCATCGCTACTTAAGGCAGTGAGGACAGAGCCTCACTGCCAGTTATAGCTCTCAGTGTAGCTATGCTCCCTGTTCCTGTTTCCTGCTCCTATCCTATGTTCTAGATCTGATTTCCCGTGTATGACCCCTGGCTTGTTTCTGGACCTTGTTGTGTTGCCTGTGACCTCTGACCTCGGCTTGTTCTTTGGATACGTTGTCTGCTGCCGGCCATCGACCCTTGCCTGGATTTCACTCTGCTGTCTGCTATTACACTCTATTCCTGGGTTCTTCCCACATCTCACAACCCTCTGTTTGTCTGCAGCCAAGTCTGTCCCCACCACTAGGGGCTCCAGTGAACACCAGACTTTCGGAGCAGACTCCGGGTTTTGTTGTACTGGCTGGAGGGGTTCCTAACACTCCGGCACTTAGTGACAGTGTGGAGACGGCGCCTGACAATCAGTAACCAAATAAAGGCAAAAAGATAACAGCTTTTTATTCAAAGCACCACATATTTAATTCTTTATTGGACCAATTGTTTACCGAAACAATGTGTTGTCTAATATCTTTGTAATTCTATCCATGCGTACATGATATCAAAAGCAGTGTATTTTTTCTGTTCTGAATTTTTTCCCTTGACTACATATGGGTATAGCTGCAGATATAAGAATGAAACTTTTTTCTTTAGAAGAAAATGACTTAATTGTAGAAGATTAACAACAAACTATCAACAAGTAGATTTTAAAATATTTTAACAATGGACTTACGAAGCTAACATAATACAATTTTCAAGATTAAGTTTAGCTATAGTAAATGTGAAGTATTATTAATGCTAATGAGCTGACATGGGGAAAACTGGATCCTCCGCTGATATTATCTGCAACAAGCTAACCACATTATTGTTTTCAGCTATGAAATCACTCCTGGAGATAGAATAACATATAATCAATAGCAGAGTACACAACAGGTTATAGACAACTGAACAGCATGAGCATCTTTAAAAGATGTTTCCAGTGTTTGCCTCATTAGCAGCAAATAAATCTTTCACAGCCTCCAAATACAATTCAGTTTTCAACATTATGTTACTAGTGCAAAGTGTTCTTTCAATTTCCCAAATGAAAACATAATAGCCAGAGTACGGCGAAAATCATGCTCCCAACAGCAGGTGTGAGTAAACCGTAAAGATTTCTGTGTGAGGAGAACAAGCTATAATTCCTGAGCAGAATTTACAATCACATACCCAAAAAGGATCAGCAGGAGGGCAGAGGCTGCCAAGTTTTCTCGGAACGTAAAGGCAGTTAGTTGGAAAGAAGCTATGACACAGACACAAAGGCTGGCAGGAACTAGATAAAGTGCCTTGAAAAAACAAAACCAATATAATTAGTAAGAAACATATTTCAATATGCTGAATGCTTGTTTTGTACTTACATTATTTAAATTAGCTACATATTACTTGTTAGACAATCTGCAAACATGGTAAGACCTTAATCTTTAACTATAAACTGAATGCCCAACAATCGTAAACATCATAATAAATTACTTTTATTTTGTAATTGTAATAATATTTTAGCTACTGTTGCCTTTTATACTTAGGCATAGGAGTGGCTTGGATTTTAGGATTTTTTCACCCTGACCACTGACGTAGTTTGGCTATCTTTGCTAAATATAAGCCACACTTCCTTTTCACCGTAAGACACCCCATTTTGGTTGATAGGTTTCCAACTAGGCTACAAGATAAAACTGAAATGTGCTACAAGATTAGCTGTGATCATATGTCTATAAATAAAGAAGAAAATTGCACCTTGATTGTACATTTACATTTTAAGCCACATTGCACAGATTCCATTGCATTTTTAATTATATTTTATTTCTGTATATCTACCTCTATCATTGCTTGATCTTGTTTTCCAATCTGACATTGTACCCCCTTTCCAACTTACATCTTGTTGCCCTGGGCTCCTGTCACTGCTGCCCACTACTAATTACACCTCTGAACTTAGGTTTAAATGATATCACTTTATGATGGCATAATGTCTGTATTTGTTAAACAGTGTAGCTACATCTTCAAAGATGTAGATAGTTATACTATCCAGAGAATTATATATACTGTATATTGTTTTAATAATGTGTAATGCTTTAGTGCAAACATACATGAGTAAACCCCTATGGTGGACTTATTAGTCCTTAATAGAAGTACAAGTTTTTGGGTTTCTGGGTGACGAATGAAATATCTTGGATATAGTATTGCCGGAGCATGTGAATTGCTCAATTACAGTCTCTATTCGTTTAAAGCTCACTGCAGCTTCTTCTGGAGAGGATTGTTAAGAATTGTAGTAATATTTATTATTTTTAATATTAATTTACAGTGGTAGGTGAAGCTTAATATATAATAACATGTTATTTAATTGTAACTTATGATTGCCATGTTTGCATGTTCTTTAATTGTAGCTTAAGTTTACTAAAAAAAAGTTAAGCAACAAAAACAGCACAAAAATAAGTCTTCTATCTTTATCAATCTTAAATTAGAACTCCACCTAAAACTAAAAGTTTTGATTTTGACTGACGTTGTGTTAAGGTAAAATAGCATTGGGGGACCTATCAGACTGGATAAACACCATGTCACCAGTAGGTAATACTATGTATTTTAGCTTAGCATACTGAACTGCAACACATTTTATGTTTATTGGATAGTTCTTCAAAAATATTTCAGATATCTTAGCTTAGTAATTGAAGTTTAGAAAAAAATCAATAACTGCTGATATAATGCACAGTCATAAACTACCGAAACTAATGAAATTGTTAACCACAAGTTTTAATGTGCTGTACCAGCCACTCAATAATATCTGGCTTTTAGTTGACAAAACACAACAAACCATGTCATGTAGAAAATGGCCGATCCAGTAGATTTTATAATTGAGACCACTGATATGGTAAAGATATTTTGCCCCAGATACGTGATCTTTCACAACACAGCTTCCAATAGAGGCAGTTAATATAGAAAATCCTAAAGTTATGCACAAGGCTACTCCACATTGCCGTACATTCTCCAAGCTGTAGAGAAAAAAAAATAACAATTTAAGCAGAAGGTTTGTCAATATTTAAAAAAAACAGTATAGTAATAAGTGGGCTTTGTCATAGACTAGCATGCTGCCATGGTCTAACTGTTTTTGTTTGTTTTCCCTCACCTATGTAGCCTTATGTTTCATATGTCCCCCATGTGACCCTTATTACATTTAAGAACTGCTTGAGTAATCTTGTGCTGAAAGATTCTCTTGTATTTTTTTACAGAAGTGCTCATCAACAGACATACATGGTGGAGGCAACAAGGGGGCAGGCATTGGGCAAGTGGATGGCATGACATGGGAGACATAGTGGAGACAGAGGGGCAGAGATGAGTCAAGGGAGTAGTCTACAACAGGAGACATGGGGTAGACAGACAGGCAGTAAAGAGGCAAGGGAATAGCCTGCCTGGGGAAGACCTATTGTAGAAAAGGAAAAATACGTGATTCAAGGGATCAATCTGGCAGGGAGATGTGGGATAAACAAGGGGACTGTCACACATTGGGGTCTTAGCCGAACTTACCATGTCTGCTGCTGTCATATCATGGCTATCCGAGTCCCTTCTGGTCACATCATGGCTATCCGAGTCCCTTCTGTTCACCTGCAGCATTCCTGTCCATTACATTTTTGTTTGTAAACAAACACATACTGTTTATTCTGCTGCATGTGTGTGGCCAACTTGGATGCAGTCATGTGATTATTCTAGACAAACCAGATTCAGTAGCTGTGATCACATAAACTGTGCAGCCAATAGCCATTGGGAACACCTTATTTAAACCTGCTGCTGATAACTGTTCATTACCAGAACACCACACTTCTCTTGTGAGGATAGTTCTTGGCTCCAGGTGCCAGATGTTCCTGCACTATTCCTGATTACCCTGCATTTACAAAGTTATTATCTTGCTGTGAACATCCTGAATTACCAATTAATCATAACTTTGCAAGTACTCTGCATTTCCAAGTGTACATGTTTCTACAAATACCTGCAATCCCAAAGTGCGCATCTTTCTGCAAGTGTCCTGCATTACCCGGAGTTCATCACTCTGCAAGTACTCTGCACTTCCAAGCTGCTTACATTCTGTATTCATCAAGAGTGCTTACATCAGTGATAACTTTGCAATGTCTAGTGTTTATTCGGCAGCACCTGGGGTTATACCGGTATCGCCAGTTCTGAGTCCCTAGGGTATATTTCCGTGTATCAGTGTGTGGGTTCCAGGTCTGTGGCTGTCTCATAGTCCTGAATTTGCCATTCCTTGTCACACTTCTGAGTTCCTGTCTCCAGTTCCAGCTCATTCTGTCTAGAGTTGTTGAGTGTTTTGAGAGTTGAGTCTTGAGTGTATTGAGAATTCTTAATAGTGTGTTTCAGTCCCATGTTCCTGGTTACAGATGCCGTGATTCAGTTCCCAAGAATAGTTTCAGAGTGTTCAGTTCTATACTGTGACACAGTCTCCAGCCCTTGACTCCATACTGCAAGTGCTACACAGAGTACTCTAGATGAGCAGAGAGATCATCATTCCTCCAAATTCCATTTCACTCCTGCTTCAGCCAGACCCAAGGGTCCCAATTTGGATCGAGAAATATAGATAACTGTGACAGTATGTTCTTGCTCAATGGATCTGGTAGGAGTACATACCAAGTGGGAGGACACTGTCCAAACCTTGGCTGAATGCATTGAGAGGCAAGAAACTAACCAGGGGCAAATTTTAAGAGTCTTGCAGGATTTGTCCTCGCGTATGGATACCTTGCAGGTATCCTTCAACCAATCACAATCTCATACTGTATCTAAGTCAGTACGACTTTCTTCACTGCCTACTCCATCCAGACTCCTTTATCCCACGCCAGCTAAATATGGCAGAGACACTAAGAACTGTTGTGGGTTTCTCAATCAGTGTAGTATACACTTTGAACTGCAGCCCGGTAAGTTTCCTATTGCACGTACCAAAACAGCTTATATTATTTTATTACTATCAGGGAAAGCTCTGGCGTGGGCATCACCGCTCTAGGAAAAGTTTGACCCAATTTTGTCTGATATTGAATCTTCGGTTCAGAGAGAAAACTTTAGAAAAGTGGAGGCTTGAACACCCCAAGTTCTGCCCAACTCCATGGGTCCCTTTACCTTCTCCTTCTCCTGAAGAGTCCATGCAACTAGGCAAATCCAGTCTTTCACCAACAGAGTGGGAGTTAGAGAAAAACTTTTCCTATACTGTGCCAGTTTTGGACACCTGCTACATTTTTGTCCTCGTAAGTCACGAAACGCATCTACCTAGCTAATGGGGATGTCAGCCTAGGAGCGGCCCCCTCGATCCCTACTATGCAAGGACTGTATTATCCCAGTCACCCTGAAAAATGCACGAGGCTACCGAAACCTCTCTACCCTGCTGGACTCAGGAGCTGCTGGGAATTTCTTGTCTTCCAAATTAGCTACTGAACTAGTTATTCCACTTGTGAAAGTTTCTATGACCATCTCTTTCACTGCGGTTGATGGCAGCCAAAATCCTGGCGGTACCATTATGCATTAGTCTTCTCCAATGATGCTTCAAATAGGAGTTATGCATTCCAAGACTCTTACCTTTCTGGTCATCCCAGAAGCCACCAGTCCAGTGGTCCTTGGTTTCACATGACTTCAAAAACATAAATCCCAGATTGACTGGTCGCCTCCGCAAATCTTGAAATGGGGTCAACTTGTTCCAGGTTTTGTTTACAAAGTGTTCTTCCACATTGCTCCACCTCTGATAAAGAAATGTTGGCAGTTCCTTTAGCCTACCAAACGTTTATAGACATTTTCATTAAAAAGGCTGCTGAGACTCTACCACCTCATTGGGATTAGTACTGTCCCATTGATTTAGATCCAGGTAAAACCCCACCCCATCTACGTGGTAGATTTCATTCTTTTTTTGATCCCTGAGACACAAACCATGTTTGAATATATTAAAAAGAACTTTGAAAGGGGCTAAAATTGTCCATCATTTTCACTTGCATGAGGCATTTTCTTTTTTGTAAAAAAAAAAAGGATGGTGGATTATGTACCTGCATCGATTACCGTGGGCTCAATAACATTATCATCAAGAACGATATCCTCTGCCCCTCCTCACAGGCCTAGATCAAAGCTTCTGATGTTCATGCTCCATCTTTCATCAAAAATTACCATCTCAAATTCCCGACTAAGCCCCATAGTGTCTAATGGCCACTCGTAAGATAGCGGGTACTGTTACACATCGGGGTCATTTACCATGTCTGCTGCTATCATATCACGGCTACTTGGGTCCTTCCATGGCGCCTACACCAATCCTGTCGATCACATCTTTTTTTGTAAACCAATACATTGTTTGTTTTGCTGCATGGGCTTGGCCATCTTGGATGCAGTCAGGTGATCACTCCAGACCATCCAGCTTCAGCAGCTGTGATCACATGAACTGTGCAGCCAATAGCCACTTGGAACACCCTATTTAAACCTGCTGCAAAGATTCGTTCATTGCCAATACAACACACTTATCTCCTGAGGATAGTTTTTGCTCCAGTTGTTCCTGCACTGTCCTGAATACCCTGCATTTAGAAAGTAATCATCTTTCTGTGAACATCCTGCATTGCCAAATACTCTGCATTTTCAAGTGCACATCTTTCTATATATACCTACAATCCCAAAGTGCATATCTTTCTACAAGTATCCTGCATTACCTAGAGTTCATCACTCTGCAAGTACTCTGCACTTCCAAGCTGCTCATATTCCGCATTTATCAAAAGTGCTTAACTCAGTAAGAGCATTGTACTTTCTAGTGTTTATTCTGCAGCACTTGGGGTTTTACTGTTATCGCCAGTTCCATAGCAAACCTAGAAGGTGGGGGTTTCCTAGTGCCTGAAAACCCCACTCCAAGCCTGGGGCACTGTATAATTCAGGTGGCTGGACCCTGCCCCTGTTTCACACGCCTCTGCTTGAATATGGAGAGACGCATGCACGTAACAGTAGTGCATGCAGCATTGTCCATGTATATTATAGGGACAGGAAGAGTTGGAGAGCAGTCAAGCACTCTCTAAAATTATAGCAACGCCCCCATGCATGCTGGTCATGCCCACTGATGGCGTGGTGTGGAAACCCCCTTCTAAAAATCCTGCTTTTGCCCCTGGGTTCTATTGCTGGTGTTGGTTCTGAGTCGCTAGGTCTTATTTTCAGTTACATGTACCAGTGTGTGGATTCCAGGTCTGTAGTTGTCTTGTAGACCTGAGATCGCCATTCCATGTCACGGTTCTAAGTTCGAACAGTTGCAGAGTGTTATTACATTGGTTTCCAATTCCCTAATCTGTCGCAGACTCCAATACTGCAAGTGCTACTCAGAGTACTCTAGATGGAGGCTTTCATCAAAGCCTCCAGGTTCCGTTTCACTCCTGCTTCAGCCAGACCCCGAATCTGATCAAGAAATACAGACAACTATGACAGGGGCATAGATAAAAGTTAGGTTGCAACAGGCAAGAGTTGACATGGAAGAGATTTTATCACACTGGGAAACTCAGACATCACAGTGGGCAGCACGGGGGCTTAGTGGTTAGCACTTCTGCCTCACACCATTGGGGTCATGAGTTAGATTCCTGACCATGGCCTTATCTGTGTGGAGTTTGTATGTTCTCCCCATGTTTGCATGGGTTTCCTCCGGGTGCTCCAGTTTCCTCCCACAATCCAAAAACATATTAAGAGGTTATTTGGCTGCTATCAAATTGACCCTAAACAGGAAATTATACTGTGCTCAAGAGTCAGGCAGCACGAATTTACTACAGCAGCAGTGGGACCAAGGTATCCCTCCTTGAATAATCAATATATAAAAACAATGGATGTCCCATCCGCGCTCATATTAAAATTTATGTTAAACAACACCACCTACTGGGTCATTGATGTATCCCCGGTGGATAATAATATTCACTTGGGTTGCTGAATCCGCGGTACAATATTAGTCTATACTATATCTTGATACTTGAAGCTGCACTAGATTCTGGACAATTTGAAGGCTGTTAGATTGAGCTGCATACTATGCTTCTAATGTTGTACAATTAGGAATGTATTATTGGCTGTTCAGTTGGGCTGTATTATATACCAGACAATTGGGGCTCTATGACAATCTGCTCAATATTATTATACTGTAGCACATAAAATCAGGAGTATGTATACTGTGCATACATACATACATACATACATACATACATACATGCATACACATATATATATATATATATATATATATATATATATATATATATATATATATATATATATATATCTCGAGAGGTATCTACAAATGTGAGTTGTTGAGTTGTGAGTTGTTGATACGTTTTATCATGTGCACAATATGCATCACAAGCAGTATATTCTGGAGATTTAGGAGTTTTCTTACTAGCGTGCCCGGCTATAACAACTCACTGAGGATCCCCCCGCTTCTACTCTCACATATCTGAATAGTGAGCAGTTCACAAAGGCAGGTTGGCATATCTTTGTCTTATTGCTCCACAAAAGATGGAGAGCCACCAGTTTCATAAGCCAACCCATCTCCCACAATGCATAGGACAAGTCAGATAAGGAAATCCCTAGTGGTGCCATTAAATGCAACCACCAGAGTTTATATATCCAGACATCCCGTCTTTCACTATAGGATAAGGGCCCCAGCGTTAGGCTGGGAGCCACTACTCTTTCTCATTTGACTGGAACCATGGGGCCATTTGGTTGCCTGTTCCCAACGTATCTTGTCAATTTTAAGTCTGGACCACAAGAACAAGTCTGCTGCTATCTTGTTCATCTCGCCCTCTCTAAAACCCTAACAGATGCAGTTAGGTAGTCCTAATAATTCCAATAAAAGGAGTGAAAAAGATTGGGGTGCATCTTGCTTAGTGCCAACTATGTGCAAAAGTGCATCCAGTTTTGCACTTCAGTGGAAAAATTATATTTCACTTGTCTGGAAGGTAATATTTAAAAAAGTTGGTGGAATGGAGAATGTGCATTTACGGAGATATTCCCCATTTTACAGGTAGACTCACAGCCTTTTCCTCCTTACAAATGGACTTGAATTCTCCAGCAGGTCAGAGGTGCAGAAAGCGATCTGCACCTTCCACTTGCGCTGTTGTATTTTGACCATTTAAAAAAAATATTCATATGACTATCTCCTAATTAATTGAAGCCATAAATAAGGTGACACAAAGCATTTTTAGCTGCAAAATGGATAAGGTATAATTTAATGAAGTGTGTGATTATAGACTGGACTTTGCATTAATGTTTTACTGTTCCCACTTTTTTTCCCACAGTATGTGCAAACCTATAAATGCACATACATTGGCAACATGTCTTTGATTTATCTAACAAAATCTGGCCAAAAAAACAGTAATAGAATTAATGACAATGTAATTTCAAGATCAAGCTAAAAATACAGTGTTAAACTTTGTGTAGTATTATAAGGAAACTTAAAGTGTAAGAATAAGAAAGACGATAAGGGTCATTTATAAATATCAAAATCTGCTGAGCATAATGCTTTATATGTGCAAATATCCCTCATTGTTCGGCTCCTGCATTGCAATGTGTACACCTAACAACACGGAAAGACCTCCATAAAAGCAATATGCACCTTTTCTAGTTTTGCAGTTTTGTCTAGAGATTTATGATGACCCTTGTGTTTCGATTTCAAAACTGGTGTCGGTTCTAACCCACTCACAGGTACTCAGATGCCCCCAGGACTTAACGTAGTAAAAGCTTATGATCAGGAATTGGTAGCACGGAAATAGGAGAAATGGGGCCAAGAGTATGCCCCCCTCGTCCACTCAGAAGGCAGCAATAATTTTATTTAAAAAGCTGCACGCGATGGCTGCCTGTTGCTAGCTGGGATGCAGGGGCAATTTGAGGCCTCCCGGTTGCCCTGACATCAGAGTGAGTACACCCCTTATTGGGGACCGCGTCTGCTGCAAGCCTCAGGCAGTCCCCGCTATCCTGGGGTTGGAAGAAATTTATCCCAGGGCAATTATTTTCCCACTCTCCCTCCCAGAGAAATGTTTAGGAGCCCCCTAGTTTAATTCAGAAGTGCAGCATTACTGCTGTACCTCACTGCTAGGACAATGCCATCTTTATTTGCTCCATTTATTATTGTGCCCTCTTATCATCTTTTAAATTTATACTAATGCCGCTGTCTGTAGTTGTCCACTGTTGTCTTAATGAAGGATTTTTTAAATCTGCCACCGGTGCATTTGCTTTCTAAAATTCAATTAACCATACTTTATTGTTCTCTTACTCCATCAAATAGCATAAATTATCATCCATCATATCTCCATCTATACATATATTCTTTGCCAAGTCCAAACTGTGTCCTGTTAATTTCTCAGTATGTAGACTTTCAATTGCAATGTCAAAACATGTTTTGGGCAACCAAATCTGCATTAATGTAAGTATTATACATACTTGCGTGTGTGGGAAAGGTGACTATTGGCCTATCTAAACTGTCTCTTTTTCATACAGTATTTCTTACACATCATTAATAGAGCATAGAAATATAATATATATACGTTCCATATTTATATACATGGGTCTTTACATGGGCCTTTAACCCAAGGTTGGTTGAAGCTTTACACCCAAGGGAATGATTTTTCCTCCCTCTCTCCACATAAATATACACGAGTCCCCTGGTTTGTTTGAAAAGGACAGCATTATGGCACACAGCATAATTGTAAAACAAGGTAATGAAAGCCAAGCTCTTGGCAATCGATGAATACTCTTGCAAAGTATTGTGTGGTTAATCTTTGAATTGTTGTAGAAGGGATGCAGGCCACATTTTTCTCCCAGCATCCTCATTTATTTATATAGTGGAATTAGGTAGTTATTTACAATTGGTTATCTACTTGTGTAAATATCTACTGATGCACTTGTCCATCTAATGATAATTGTTACTGCCTATTGACTAT
This sequence comes from Mixophyes fleayi, assembly GCF_038048845.1. Lineage (NCBI taxonomy): Eukaryota > Metazoa > Chordata > Amphibia > Anura > Limnodynastidae > Mixophyes > Mixophyes fleayi. Next base: position 106,544,830 of record NC_134406.1, read on the forward strand.
CCATAATGCCTGTATACATTTTCAAATTTAGTGTGTGCGTAGCATTTCAACATTTTTATCTCTTGCACCTTACACTACGTTTTTTTGGTTATTTAAGTTATCCAATGGGCTGGCTTCAGTTGGTGGCATGTAAGATGACTTATTTTTTTGCAGCAGCTGCAATGTTCTACATGCGGTTACTGAATGTCAAAAATGCCCATAAAAAAACCCTCTAACAAAAAGTCTCTAAAAGTCTATAAATAAAGATTTCACTGAATGACTCTTCCAAAATATAAAAGTATTAAAAAGAAAATATTACATTATATAGCCTTTTTGGGGGGGATCCACCTGTGTTCTAACCTTAACAAACAGCCTTCTTTAAATATAGATTTCACTGAATGACCCTTCCAAAATATTAATGAATTGAAAAATAAAAGAGATTAGAAAATATATAGCGTTTTTTGGGGGTCCAGCTGCGTGCTGATCATAACAAACAGCCCTCTTTAAATATTGATTTCAATGAATGACCCTTCCAAAATATTAATGTAAAAAAGAAAAAATAAGTCTTTTTTTGAGGTGTGCAACTGCTGCTGAATCTCACACTCAAACACCCAGTTTTTTTTTATTATTTCAGTTGTCACTGTGGGGACACAAGATTTCTTTCACTAGAAAAACTTTCAAGTTTAAAAGAAAGAAATCTGTTTGTTTTTTTTGGATTCTGCTGCTAATAGTCTGACAGCAAAAACATTGTTTTTCTCAAAGAATATCCTAGTAGTTAGTTCAGAATGATATCTATCTAACTCAGTCTGTATAATACACTGTCTAGTACTAATAGATATATGCAATGCAATGCATTAACAACAACCAGTAGCTACTAGTTTGTGTAAAGTGTATTTAAGATTGAAATTAAAAGCAATTAATCAGCAAACTATTGTAACTGACTATTCTCTATAGAACTGATTTACAATCATGTCAAGATTCTATAGCTTTCCTATGTCCCTGGCTCACACTTAACGCTTTTTCAGCACCAGAGCATCGTAGCTAATCTCCTCCCTACACACTATCTCTTCTAAAATGGCACTGAAGAAAACAAGGGACAACTATATATATATATATATATATATTATATAGCGTGCATTTTGCAGAAAAAGATTGCCGAAGATGACGTTTAGCCTAATTTTAAGATGCGAGTTTGGTGGGAGAAACCTGAGTGACGACTCAGTTGCACTTGGAAACCCACCGTCGGATTTCAAGAATTCCAAACCGCTTATCTATAGTTTTGTGTGGTGGTAGATGCGCAGGGTCAAAAGAGTAAATACATCACATCAAAGCACAAACTACTAACACTTTAGGATCACCCACTTTGTGAATAAAACAAGTACATTTTTATCTAAAGTAGTGCTGCTTTGATCAGGGGGTATATTTACTAAACTGCGGGCTTGAAAAAGTGGAGCTGTTGCCTATAACAACCAGATTCTATCTGTCATTTTGTAGAATGCACTAAATAAATGATAACTAGGGGCCTGATTCATTAATGATCTTGACTTCAGAAACTTCTTATTTCAGTCTCCTGGACAAAACCATGTTACAATGCAAGGGGTGCAAATTAGTATTCTGTTTTGCACATAAGTTAAATACTGACTGTTTTTTCATGTAGCACACAAATACTTGATAGCTTATTTGAAATTTAAAGTTGATATTTGTGTGCTACATGACAAACAGTCAGTATTTATGTACAAAACAGAATACTAATTTGCACCCCTTGCATTGTAACATGGTTTTGTCCAGGAGACTTAAATAAGAAGTTTCTTAAGTGAAGATCCTTAATGAATCAGGCCCTAGAATCTGATTGATTGTTATACACAACAGCCCCACTTTTTCAAACCTGCAGTTTAGTAAATATACCCCCAGGTCTTTATTACATATGTCACTTTTATGTATTTGTATGTTTATTACCTTGTTTGAAGTGTACTTTCTGCAAAAGTACAAATGAAACATGCAAAGTGCTTCCCATTATAATTATCAAAGTCAAAAGCGTCAAAACCTAGAAGTAGCTAAGAATTCAAGTGTTTTAGTAAGGAAAAAAAACTATGCACTCTCCAGCAATGCAGGTAATGCCTCCTGTGAAAGCCCACTCTGCACCCTTTCATCATATATATATATATATATATATATATAATTTTGTCCTGCTAAAGAAGTCTTAAGTCTTGTGTCCACACTTTAGTTCACACTTATTTCCATCTTGAATACATATTTTACTGTAGGTTTTGCAAAACTCAAACGTTAATATTTGAGATAGCGTAAAATATATTTAAATATAAACTAAAGAAAAGTTAAAGTAAGATAAAGTAATGAGGAAATATAATCCAAAACAGTTTACAATTTCAGACACTAAGGGCCTGATTGATTAAGGAAAGTAAGCCAAAAAAATGAGTAAGTTTTCTCCTTGACAAAACCATGTTACAATGCAAGGGGTGTAGATAGTTTCTTATTTTGCACATAAGGAAACTACTGGCAGTTTTTCATGTAGCACACAAATACTCAATAGCTTTATGTTTACACTGAACTTTTAAATTGATCTAGGACATGCCCTACCCCAACTATAAATCTGTCCCCACATTTTAAATTTAGCTCCCCCTCCAACGTAACATTGTTTTTGCCAAGGTGCAAAGTTACTAATTTGTTTGCTTTACTTTCCTTAATTAATCAGGCCCTATGGGTCATTTATAAATCTGCAAAACTGGAGTTTAATAAGCTAAAAGTGTTTTGTGATTTTATGTCTAGATCTTTGTATTTTTATATTCGGATAACCAAATAGCTTAACACATCAGCAAGTCCTAGGGTGAAAAATGTTTCAGAGAGGAAGAGGTGAGTGTATTGGGGCATTTCTTGCTAAATTCAAAAATGCAAATTCTATTGCAATATATGCAAGAGTGAGAGATTGTGTTGTGGGGCAAGCTATGATTTCTTTCAAGATGGCAAAGGAAGTAATTGTTACATCATGGCCTATTGAAGCTCCCAGGTCCACATGCATACAGTTTGCACATGAACCTCGCTGCTTTGTTTTTACACTCCTTTAGCTACTAACTATTGTGAATACATGGACCAAGGGAGCACCCAACATTTTAGCAATATAGTTAATAGTTATAAGAAATTATAAAAAGTTATGTAATGCTCTAGAGGGCATAGTTGCATACAACTTTTGTGTACTCTATAGTTTTGAGGCTGTAGTCTTCTGTTTTTTCATATGATGGATTGTTTTTATATATATTATTGAGCATGTAAGCACTATTGTAATTAGTTGTGTAACAAAGTTAGAAATTCTGCTCTAGTTGATGTGCTTGCTTGTTGTTGGTTTTTTTCTACTTATTGTTGTTACTTTCACTTGTGGTACAAGTATCCACACTTGACAAGTACTTTGGAAATATAGCAGGTAGAAGTAAGAGTAAAACACATTATTTAATATTTGTAAAACTACCCACACACATTGCAATCCTGCAACTTGACCAAGTCAAGCATCCGGATTACTATTTAATTTTGCCTGACATGTTGATGACTGAGTTGGATGAGATCCAGCCATGTAACACATGGACAACCAGTCAGTAGACTTCCAGCATCACTTGGCTGTTAGTACAATTGGAAGAAGAGCTCCCATCCAGACATACAGAAGTCTTTGTCTGACCCCATTTATTAACATGCCTGGTAATTATACAGTAAGACCAACTGCCTAATATCATATGTGATATTGCAATGTGTGGATCCAGCATAAGTTCACTGTTTTATTTATTTTGAATAAATAGTACAATAATACTCACATCTCATCTTCATCCACAATGGCTCCTTGATATGGCTTGCTATACACTGTTATTCCTTAAAAATAAAAATATTGAAAATGTCAATTAATATGATTGCACCAATTGCTTTACACACACACACACACATACATATATATATATATATATATATATATATATATATATATATATATATGTATATATATATATATATCTTATATAAACATCATAATTTATTAATAGAATTGGTGTAAATTACATGGTAGATACAATTGTGCTATTAAATGAAAAAAGAAAAAAACATTAAAATCTCTTCTCAATCCACCAACCCACACAAATCCCACGACTACCATCCATGCCCAAGATCTTACATCCTACTTTAAAGACAAAAGTAATAAGACTATGCTTGACATGACATGCTCTTCCTCAACCAATTACCTGCTTATTTCCTTCCATGCACACTCTGGCATCTTCTCTTCATTTGATCCCACAAATGAAGGTGAAGTATCTACTCTCTTCTTATCTTCCTACTCTACTACCTGTCCACTTGACCCTCACAAATCAGTCGACCCCTGTCTCCTGTGCCCATCCCAGCAGTGATTATTCTTATTCTGCAAACAATCCCAACAAATTCTTTCTTAGATTACCATCCCATCTCACAGCTACCTTGCCCTTATAAGATTCTTGAGAGGCTTGCCTACACTCAACTTACATGCTTTCTTTCCTCACACTACCTACTGGAACCTCTTCAGTAAAGTTCTTGTTCCAAAAACTTCACAGAGATTAAGGTGATTGATAATTTGATCAGTGCTAAATCTAAAGGCCACTACTTTCTGTTTTTTCTGGACTTCTCTGTTGCATTTAACACTATCTTCTCAGGACACTATCCAATTTATCAAATTTCTCTTTCATGGATCAACCTACACTCTCTTCTTGCTCTGTTAGTTGAATTACCACAAGGCACGGTCCTAGGTCATTTGCTTATTCTCTATCTACACTATTTCTCTTGGAAAACGAATAAATCCTTTTGGATTGCATTATTATTTCTGTGTATAATCTCCAACTTGACCCCTATGCGCTGCACAAGAACTTAGTCTCTCATCCACACTTATCATCTGCTCCCACTCCTAGTTACAGGATTTTATTTGGACAGCACCCACTCTGTAAATGTCCTTCCTTGTACAACAACATTTTACCCTAGCCTCTAAACCTTTAAGCATTACCTGAAAGCTCACCTCTTCAGACAAGCTTATCAAATTCTCAAACAACCCTCCTAACCACATTAGGCTACTGTACCCTATTACCGTTCCGCTACATAGTTTCACATGCGCCATATATGTTTTCCTTTCAATGCTCAAACAACCCTCTGATCACAGACCAACATTATTGTGTGACTAAATCATTTAGCAACACAATGCAATCGTTTTACGCTTGCAATTTGGCCGTACCGATATACAATATGTGGCACCTAACCAAAACAAAAAACAGCTTGTAAAACAAAAAAACATCCAATGAGTGGCAGTTCTAAGGGTAAAAATGGTCAGAGGAGACTGGCCACATGAAGGTGACTGTAACTCAAATAACCATGCATTGCAACAGTGGTATGCAGAAGAGCATCTCTGTGTACACAGCATGTTGAACCTTGAAGTGGATGGGCTACAGCAGCAGAAGATCATATTGGGTTCCATTCCTGTCAGCTAAGAACAGGAAACTGAGGTGGGCCTCATGAAAATTGGACAGTTGAAGTGGAAAAACTTTGCCTGGTCAGATGAATTTTGATTTTTTTCTACAACATACAGATGGTAAGTTCAGAATTTAGTGTAAACAACATGAATCCATGGATCCATTCTGCCTTGTTTCAATGGTGCAGGTTGTTGTTGACATAAGCCACAAGAAGTTTGTTTCTTTTAATTCATACAAGCATGGGTGCAATACTCTAGCAAGAGTCTGAACATCAAATGACTGATCAGTAGCAGTGTGAGTTGCAAAAGAAAGCAGAAGTTTTTTAAAAAAACAAAAATTGCTGGTCATTGTAGTGCCACACTTGTTAAGTGTATTTTTTTTTGTTTATTTTGCTACCTGCCAGTGTGGGTTTATAAAGCATTTGTCAGCTTTGAAAGAAGTTGTAAAAACTGCTGGTACATGTAGTGCCACACCTGGTATTTCACTAAGTTGTGAATTGGGCATGGTTCAGAAAATTTGTAATTTGCCTGTGATTGCTGAGAGAAGCTAGGCTCCACTTCCCAGCACAAACGACTGTGGGAATGGAAGACATTTTAAGAACCCTAGTGAATGTGGCAGTGGTACAGGAGGAGAATACTCATCTTCTCCATGAGGAGATCACTCAGGAGAAAATGGACAGGGAGGCTCCAGCTATCCCCACACTTCAAAAATTAACTTCTGATGATGACATGGAGGCATTTTTGATAGCGTTTGAGCATGCCGCCTCCCGAGCCAAGTGGCCACCTGGAACCTGGTACCGGCACCTGGCTCTCTATCTTTCAGGGGAAGCATAGTGCACATATATAGATCTGGACGAAGACCAGGCTGGCGACTATCAGTGACTGAAAACTGTCATCTTGGCGAGGATTGGAGTCACCAGAGCAGGGGAGGCCCAACAATATCATGATTGGAGACTCTCCAAAGATTTACCGGTTCGGGCTCAGCTTACTGGACTTGGTATAACACTGAAGAAGTGGTTACAGCCAGAAAAGAACACTCTAGGCAGAATGATAGAAATTTTGGCAATTGACCATTGTATCCAGGGTATGGACCGAAGGCTCCAAAGGTGCATTGTGCACTGCAGGCGGCAGACCCTCAGACATATGAGAAACTGCCTGAGGTGGTGGAGAGATACAGCGCCTTGCAGCATAAGCCCAATTCTCCATTGCCCGCACCAAAGTTTGGGCCTTGGCCAAAACCTGGTGGAGGAATGGTGGACCGGACGTTGAAGAAAAAATATTACCTGACAAAAATTCGACCAAAACTACATCAGGACCAATCTGCTTATGAGTGCAAAGAGCCTGGACATATGTGGGCACAATGCCCATCATTAGTAGAACCTATGGATTGTTCCCTAGCGTACACACAACCAACGTATCCATGCTGCTGTACTATGAGTCCAGTTACCGGGAAGTCCTGTTTGTTCCGCGTGGTGGTGTTTGTGAACCACTATCTGGTGCTGGCTCTGGTAGATTCGGGTAGTGAACTGTTGTTAGCTTCCAGCTCCATAATACCAAAGAAACTGGCTCACAATTTGCCTACGATGAATGTACTCTGTGTCCACGGGGCGGCCGTGCAAAACGGCAGGATTTTTTTACCTGAGACCATAAATGGCCAGACAGTTATGTCAATAGTGACAGTTGTCCCAAAACTGCCATACCCTTTAATCCTCTGCAGATCTTCCAGGAGCGAATCCAGCCAGACACGTCGGCAATTAAAGCACTGTCCGAAAGTCCAGCCTTCATGGAGGCGCTTGAGGGAACAGAAAACAAAAAGTGCCATGATCTACCATGAAATCTGAAGCAGAAATTTCTGGAAAATACACCTCCTAAGAGGTTGGAGTACAGACAAAGGAGAGCTGAGCAAGCGCCAACGCATAACCAGTCCCTGGCATCATGTGTTGGCGAGACTTCTGGTGAAGCGTCCTCGCCTCCCAACGAGAATTCAGCCTCAGCAGGATTGTCTATCTTATTTGCATTAAAAGACTTTGGCCGAGACCAACTTGGAAATGTTGCCTTAGCTAGTGTCTACAAGAATTTAGTTGAGATAAATGAGGTAGAGAAGGCTGACAAGCCTGCAGAAGGTATTACCTATTACATGGTAAATTATGATATGTTATATACAGTAGAGTTGCTAATGTACAAGGTAGAACTGTAGAGCAATTGTTAGTGCCACAAATCAATACACCACTGGTTCTAAAAGCTGTGCATACACATCTATGTGGGGGACACTTGAGGGAAGATAAAACACATGAGCGTATATTGCTCAGGTTCTATTGGCCGGGAGTGTAAGAGGCAATAAAAACATTTTGTCGGATATGTCCTGTATGTCAGAGAACATGTCTGAAGTCATACTACCAGGTCCCGCTAGTTCCCATCCCTGTGGTGCAGACCCTAATTGAGTGTATTGGTATCATCATCATCATCATTTATTTATATAGCGGCACTAATTCCGCAGCGCACTCATTCACATCAGTCCCTGCCCCATTGGAGCTTACAGTCTAAATTCCCTAATATAGACACACGTTCACACACAGACATAGACAGACAGAGAGGGAGAGACTAGGGTCAATTTTGATAGCAGTCAATTAACCTACAGTATGTTTTTGGAGTGTGGGAGGAAACCGGAGCACCCGGAGGAAACCCACGCAAACACAGGGAGAACATACAAACTCCACACAGATAAGGCCATGGTCCGGAATTGAACTCATGACCCCAATGCTGTGAGGCAGCAGTGCTAACCACTAGGCCACTGTGCTGCCCCGGTATGGATTGGATAGGCTCATTAGCAAAATCAGACTTTGGCCATCAGTATGTACTGGTCATAGTGGACTACCAGGTATCCCGTGGCTATACATTTGCGCAATTTAAAGTCCAGTACAATAGCAAAAGAACTCTTTCTGTATTGTACCAGGTTGGGTATCCCCAAAGAAATCGTGACTGATCAAGGTACTCCCTTTATGTCCCATCTAATGAAAGAGCTGTGCCAGATGTTAAGAGCAGAAACATTACACACATCAGTATATCATCCGCAGACTGACGGGTTAGTGGAACTTTTTAATAGGACACTCAAACACATGGTGAGAAAAGCAGTGGCACAGGAAAAATAAGACTGGGATGTGTTGTTACCCTATTTAATGTTTGAGGTATCTCAAGCATCTACAGGGTTCATCCCCTTCGAATTGTTGTATGGCAGGCAGTCAAGGGGCATTCTGGATGTTCTCAAGGAGGGCTGGGAGCAACAGAGTCCTAAAGAACCCAATGTGATCCAATTTGTGTCCCAATTGTATGACAGGTTGGTGGAAATCAACCCGCTGGTACAAAAACATATGTATGAGACACAGGCGCGACAAAAAAAGAACTACAATAAGTCAGCTGTAATCAGAGCTTTCCAACCAGGTGACAAAGTTATTGTCCTGGTACCCACACAAGAGAGTTAGCTTTTCACACATTGGGAGGGGCCACATGAGGTGATTGAGGCTGTGGGACCTGCTAATTATAAAGTCAGACAGGAAGGCAGGAGAAAACTCATTCAAACATATGTCAATTTGCAGAAACCATGGCATGATAGGGAGGAGCCAAAAAGTCGCGCTGATAAATGCAGTTGTGCAGGTAATCAAAGTTCACATAAGTGACGATCTGTTGCCAGTGCGGAGATAACAGACTGAGGAAATTGTTCAGAGGAACCTTCATGTGTATTTTGAGGTACCTAGACATACCACGATCATAGAACACAACATAGTTACACCTCCTGGGGTGGTGGTGAGTGTAAGACCATACCACATTCCTAACGCTAGATGTGTAGCTGTGAAACAGGAAATAAAAAAAATGTTGGACCTCGATGTCATTGAGGAATCTAATAGCAACTGGAATAGCCCTATTGTGTTAGTGGCCAAGCTGAACGGGCGTATTCATTTTTGTAATGATTTTAGAAAATTTTGACACTTAACCGATGCCCAGAATTGATGAGCTGGTGGAAACCTTCGCCAATAGTCGGTACCTCACCATGTTAGATCTAACCAAGGCCTACTGACAGATTCCCCTAACACCATCTGCCAAGGCTAAGACAGCTTTTTCAACCCCAGATGGGTTATTTCAGTATAAAGTACTGCTTATCGGGCTACGTGGGGCTCTGCCATCTTCCAAAGAGCCATGAATCGGCTTTTAAAACCGCACCAGGAGTATGCAACTGTATACTTAGATAACATAGTTGTCCAATCCCAGGACTGGGAGATACATCTACCCAAAGTAAAAATAGAGACGCTTTCAGCGACCAATCAGGGTAGTATCAATTGTATAAATGATGTGCAGCAAGGCATTAAGATAATAAAATGTTCCTTAAAAAATCCAATTGTTTGTAATAAAAAAAAATTCCAATACTATATCTCTTCTTCCTAATTGATACAATGTATACAGTGTAGACCTGTGTCAATTAATGGAACTCCCAATGTATATAGTCCAATATGATGAGTCAAACATGTAAGATGAAAGGGCTTAACAAACTGGTGTAGCATGATGAAGTACTCACATGAACACTGATGCTATGGATCCTGAAGAATGTATCGGTAATCTGGCAGTGTTCACATCTTTAGATGCGGCCGCCGACTAACATGCACATAGGCACACCTCCGGATGATATATAGTTCCCAAACTCACGTCCTTCTCTGTGGAGTGGTTTTGCAATGTTGTTATTTCCGCAATCTCCAGCAGCCACCGTTGGAGTCCTAGCTCGGGGTATCTACATGTGTGGTCTCCCGATGCAAGAACCTTTCCTCCGCTATTTGTCCCCAGGCTATAAGCTCTCTATTTCCCTTTTTCTCAATCAGGTTGTGGAGCATGTGGATTGAACACAAGGTGTATTAAAAAAAGTAAAAACTTTATTGAGATGACAAACATAGACACTTACATCTAAGTTGAAGTCAATTATCTGGATTAAGATAGTCTGGCAACTGCCGAAAGAAGGAAACGCATTGAGCTGACTACACACTTCTATATATATATATATATATATATATATATATATATATATATATATATATATCATGTATGATCCACATCATCCTACACCAGTTTGCCCTTTCATCAAACATGTTTGACTCACCATATTGGACTATATACACAGGTCTACATTGTATACATTGTATCAATTGGGAAGAAGAGATAGAGTATTGGAATTTATTTTTATTACAAACATTTGGATTTTTTAAGGAACATTTTATCATCTTAATGCCTTGTTTGCACATCATTTATACCATTGATACAACACTGATTGAGCGCTGAAAGCTTCTCTATTTTTACTATATTCTATTGGAGTTTTGGAATACTCTGTGGACAGTGGCTCTCAGGTGCTTCGTAGGTTTCCTTGCAATTGATGTGCTGACATATTACCGTGCTTGGACATCTACCCAATGTGGAGGCAGTATTAACCTCACTCAGGGAGGTGGGTCTAACCGCCAATCCTGATTAGTGTGCATTGGCCATGCGTGAGGCCAAATACTTGAGGTATGTTGTTGGACAAGGTCAGGTCAAACCCCATGTTGACAAAGTAATGGCTGTCAGAGATTGGCCCAAGCCTGTGAGGAAGACCCAGCTGAGAACCTTTCTGAGTCTAGTTGGGTACTATGGCCGGTTTATGGCTAATTTTTCCACTGGGGCTGCTCCTCTTACCGAGCTTGGCCAGACAAGTTGCCTGGCCAGATCTTCGAGTGGCTCTTTGTTCAGTTCCGATACTCCAAGCACCGGATTTCAGCAGAAGATTGTATCTCCAAACGGATGCCTCTGGACTTGGTTAGGGTTCTGTTCTCTTGCAGAGGTTTGATGGGACAGAGAAACCCATCCTTTATTTAAGTCGCAAACTTTTGCCTAGGTAGAAGAAACAGGAGTGCTTGGCGATCAAATGGGCCCCTGAGACTCTCATTTACTACCTACTGAGTATTCACTTTAGTCACCGACCATGCACCACTTAATTGGATGCACAGGAACAAAGAGGTGAATGTCCAGGTAACTCATACCTGGCCATTCACCTTCCCTGGCATAGGCCAGGGAATCTGTACAAAATGCAGACTACCTTTCTCGCTGAGATGCGCTTTTACGCAGCTTCACTAAGGTTGGCAACGCTAAGGGGAGGGGTATGTGGCCAAAAGGCTTATTTACCACACCTCTCCTATAGGGAAGTAGGTAAAACCCTAGCTAGTCTGCAGGTGTAGGCTGCAGACAGGGTTACATTTTCACTGGGCTCCTCTTTTAACACATACACAAACACACAGGTGTTCCACATGGGTGTAATTGATTTGCTGTTGTGTTGTGATTTGTTTGTAGTGCTAGGGTGGAGGATAAAAACCTATTTGGATTTGTGGGCAGGGCTACCGATGCCAGTTAGTAGCCAGCTAGTAGTGAGGAAAGCACAGTTTAGCCAGACTTAGGGCTGCGGAAGATATTGTGTGGAGAAACTGCTGTTTACGCTATCCTGACACTTCACAAATAAACAGCACATTTGATTCAGCAGTGCAGTGTTTGCCATACTGTATCACACTTGGTACAGTAAAACACAAAGAATGTCTCATCTCTTTCTTTGTAAGCCCTCAGTTGAACAGACTATTTCTCCACTGCAGGCTATTAAGTTGTATTAACCATTTAAATCATAAGTACATATTTCCATCAGCTTGTTGAATCCATGTCACAAAGAATCCAGGCTGTTCTGATGACAAATGGGTTCCTACCTACTACTAAAAAGGTATATTTAATAAAATGGCCACTAAGGGCCTTAGTCATCAAGGAGAACAAAGCAAACTAAATAGTAACTTTGCACATTGTCAAAACCATGTTGCATTGGAGAGGGAGATAAATTTAAAATGTGGGGACAGATTTATATTTGGGTAGGGCATGTTCTAGATCAACTTTAAATTTCTGTGTAAAACTAAAGCTATCAAGTATTTGTGTGCTACATGAAAAGCAGCCAGTAGTTTCTTTATGTGCAAAATAATAAACTTATTTGTATCCCTCGCACTGTAACATGTTTTGTCCAGGATCAAATTTACTCCTTTTTTTGTCTTGCTCTCCTTAATGATTCAGGTCCTAAGTGTATAGATAGTCTAATATTAATGATAAGCATTAAAAAGCAAATACAATGTAGGATTCCGCAGGAAGGCATTATTAAATTCTCATACTCAGCACTTTGCAAATAACAATGAGTTACCACTACAAAACATACAAATGGAGTCTTCATTGTGAGTTTAGTCAGAATATGAATTGCTCTAGCAAGAATAGTGATTCAGGTTAGTTTAGTGAACTTTAAAAATGCAAAATAAACTATATATTTGCTTAGTCAATACATATTGTTTGCCATAATTAATAGCAAAGTTTATTCTGAGGTCATTGGTCCATAGCATGTTTCCATTTATGTGATTAGAAGTGAATCACAGTTTATATTGATTTCTTAGGCACTAGTCACTCTGCAAGCCGAAGTTGAAATTTTTTGGAATACAGTAATTCCACTAGAAAGGATAGATATTTCCACCTTTGCCATTTAAACATTTTAATTGGCAGAAACCAGTCATTATTCAAGCCTGCTCATGGAGAGGTGGAACAGTGTGGGACGTGTCTGATGTGTGCCTGGTAAATACTGGGCGTATATGCTACTAATACCAACCTGCACAGATCTAAGATGCATACAGTTTGGCATATAGGTGTAAATACGGTATTTTAACATCCAGCTTTTCTTAGTTTAAATTACACCCATTTTGTGGTCTTCATGCCTTATGTGTTAAGATACTGGGTAAATATCAGTTATTTTACCTTGCCAGCTGTCTGGCCAGCCCAGAAGCAGCCTTAACAAGGTCAAGAGAGACAAGGAGGTCCAGGAGTTTGGAGAATTGACCCTTGGCAGCATATTTACAAAACTGCAGGTTTGAAAAAGTGGAGATGTTGCCTATAGCAACCAATCATATTCTAGCTGTAATTTTGTAGAATTTACTAAACAAATGATAACTAGAATGTGACTGGTTGCTATAGACAACATCTCCACTTTTTGAAACCCGCAATTTAGTAAATATATCCCTTAGACTTTGTTGTAAATAGATAATTGATCACTTGTGTAAGTGCAGTTTCAATGTTGTGAGCAGAAGGCTGATTGCGGAGAGTAGAGGATGGAGTGAGGAAATAAAAACTGAGATAGTTGGTTGCGCACAATACAACCCTATATAGTTCTTGAAGATAATTTTGTGTTCTGGACCGACCATCATTTCCGGCACAACATGGCCAACTGTTAGGGCAGGTAGTACCACAAAGCCTCTGTCAGCAGTTCCCCCAACTTCTCGGGGTGCCACCTGTCAGCAGAGATCCTATATGACCTCTAGTAATGGTAGCACCTTTAGGGTAAATATTAGGTAATTTAGTGGTACCTAACAAACCCACCTGGTGACATTTAAGAATGGTAAATTGCAACATTTAAAATATATATGAAACAATCAACTAATACATATCAATATTGCTAGTGGGGATGTCAATTGGGCATCCCCAATGTGTATGGCACATTGTGTTCACCACACTATGGTATATATACACTACAATATGACTTTCTCAACCCTAATTTTTTAATAACCAATAATTCAGACCAAACATTCTTCATTATGTGCGCAAGTGTGCCTAGTCTTTCACCTTGTACCTTTAAAGGTGCACATTCAATTCATAGTCCTTGCAACAATCTCCAGGTAGGGTGTTAAACCTGAAAATACACATGGTGGAGGTGGAAGAGACGGTAACTTCAAAGTTCAACCTATTAGCATTTTGGACCATCCCCTTTATTCCTTTAACTTTTTTTTCCTCCTAAAACATTGCTCAATTTAACTTCAATGTGTATTATTGAAAGTATAGAAGAAGCCCTTATAAATGTGCCCTTTTCATCCCTTAATATCAATTAACTAATTTTGACACGAAAAATCAAATCTTGTTTTTGCATGTTGGTACACTCTACCCTGAGATACAATAATACAGTTTCATTATATGTAAACATATAGAGTACATATTCCAATGCATATCAGTCAAGCAGTACTATTTACAGCAGACAAGGACTAGATGATCAACATCCACTTATTTATAGTATGAAAGATGGTTTAAGATTGAAATAGAGATCTATATTTATCATAAAAACTTTGTGAAACATAGGTTCAATACAATTTTTGTGAAAAGTTTCATGATGTACAAAAGACGACATTGGTAAATTAGAATCACACAGAGGGACTGATTCGAGCTCAAACGTACATCCATTTGCATAGCGTATCCTGCGTTAAATAGCTCTGCACATACCCAGAGACAGACACTACACCAATGAACGTAATTGCATGCCTGAACACTAAATACACTTAGGACTGCCTACAACTTGAGAGACTTGAGAGGCTAATGGGGGGGGTGGCGGACTACCATAGGCCATGAACAGTAAGGGCATTCCGACACAGATGCAGCTGATTGAAGTCCTGTACGTACCTTTTTATCAACTGCAGGGCAGGTGCACATGCTGGCTTACATGCATGTGTGCCACTAGCTATCACAGAAACTAAGATATACTTTTAAAACGCATTGTATATACAGTGCTAATTGAAATAATCTTTATGTAGTTAAAGTAAAAAAATATATTATATTTGAAAATTAATATTAATATAAATGATTATACTGTTGAAAGTTATTATTTTATTTTATGATCAAATAAAATTTGTATGCATTCTGATGTGATCTTTTATTATATATATTTATTATACATATGCATGTGCATATTCTGCAGTCTGTTCTGTGTGTCTATGTACGGCAAGTACTGTATAGGCAAAGCATACTTCTACCCAGATTCAAATCAAAATGTATCTTGAATATATGCTTGGATTTGAATATGGCCAGATTTACGAACAAGTTCTGTGCTCTTTTTAAATATGTATTTTACGTTCGGACATGCATCAGGCCCAGAGTACTTATTTAACGTATACATATAAGAGTACAGGAGAGCAAAAGCAGAATCAAATAACTGTCACTCAAGAAAGCAATCAATCCAATTCTTCTTTGGCCATTAAAGGAGTACAGGGGCAACTGATCCCTCACATTGAATAGTTATGGTCCATCTTAAATAGATTTTATTGTATTTGTGGATTGAATTACTACTAGTACAAACAAGTTCATGCCTTATAGTGTGATTAACCTGTTATGTGCGTATTGTCGTTAACCAATAACGATTGTCGAACCTCGAGTTGTGTTTCCAAAGCCCAAAGATTTATTCGCAAATAGTAGAATAAATATGCTCAAGCGAAGTAATAGTAAATACAGCCGTTACTTATTGCAGGCGCTCTGGATCCAGTGCAGTCATTCAATCCTGAAGTCTGGGGACAAGATGTCTGCACTCTGGATCACAAGCTGCTGCTTATATACACAATCAAATACAGTAATACAATGAAGATGGTATAGCTTGCATCTATTGGTCCAGGTCTCAGGAATGTCCAAGTGGTTGTCAATCATTGGCTGGTTCATCCTAAGGAATCCAAAGGAGGGGGTCATCTCTGCAGGGGGTATGCTCTGCTCTTCCCGCCAAGATTCCTTAGTCTTAAGTAGTTCATAATTCCCTATCATTCATAAGTTGTGTATGCACTCTGCGATTCCCTCGCAGAGTGAACCAAACAGTAGGATATGTAACAAGGTTCATTATGATACCACTCATGATGTTATTCCTTCAACCCGTTCCGTGTATTTCACTAATATGCATGTAACTCTGATATAACATATAAATACTACTATATTTCGACATAACTGACTATGTGTTGCAACTACCATTAATGTGTACTATTTTATAAGTATGCGTGTTTGTGCGAATGTATGGTAAAAGACCAATTACTGTTGCTGCCACGTGTAGTGGATGTGTACGCCTTTTCACACCGATGCGTACCGTACGCATCTTTTCAGACAAAGACAACCAAGTTTGCTAGACTTTAATTGAAATGACTTTATCCAATTTGCTGACTTCGACAAACCAAGGCCACTAATTTATGAAAAAATTAAAAGTCTTCTGGCATCTGTGACCTGGTTATGCTGACCTTGACCAGCGCAAACAAGTGTAGCACAAATTGGGAAACAGGTTTTCCCAGAAGGTTTCTAGTCACAAGCCAAATAAACATATTGTGGATGAGATCTGTGGAACACCTACTTCCGTTCTGTAGATACATTCTTCTACAGATAGACAAAACACCAGGACACTCGCACAGCCAGTGTCAGAAAATACCCACCAGGTTCCTATATTTTGCTACTATTACACATCTTATATTGTCTAAGAGGACTAAGATATACCCTTTGCAGAATATACAATTGTATTTGTTGGATTCTAACACAGGAAGTCACTTATTTATCACATCCCAACATAGATTCCCATTCCTCATCAATGATCTGACCAATATAATTTTCCCACTTATGTTTTAAAGTCAAGAGCCCTTCATGGAGCAACATAAGCATATAGTTAGTGATCGAAGTGGGTTGGTATATGGTGGTATGCCATACGTCGACTTCTTCTACTGCCTTAATTGTAAAACTATTTCATTCACCTACATTTTCCATACCACTTCTAAATTTCCACTTTGACCACTGTATATAGTGGTGAACCCAATGTTTTATATTGAGCAGTGCAAGCATGTTACTTTTAGACAAAGATATGTGCCTCATCTCTAACTGGTCATTACTGATACTGAACACATTGCCAGCATTAAACTAATATTACTGCTTCTATGACTAGGCATTATTGCTACAGGGCCTCTTGCTGGTCATTAATGAAACCGATGGCTGATGGCAATGTACTTGTTGAGCATTGTCCTTTATTACATCTAGGAAACTTTCCACTAATCATATTAATCTCGATGTAATAAAACATCACACAAAATTTTAAAGCTCAGATGCTTATTTTCAAGTAAACACATGAATATTTTTCAAAGAAGATACGTTTCAGTAATGGATTTACAGTGGTATTTTTATTGTTATGGCACTGAGCAAACAGTCCAGCCTTTAATGTATATGGAACCCCAATTTAATTTCCTCACAGGCACCATTATGTCTAAAAGAAGCCCTGTTCTCTCTTCTACTTTAACAACTTAAATGTTCTCTTTTTTTCCAATATCATTTCTAACACTTTCTTATGGTTTCTTCAAAGCAAAGTGAAATGAGGAGTCTAAGCAAGTGGCAGGCTTTATGATTAACTGTTTAAATCATTTGTTAGGGACACAGACAGACATTAATACGCTGAAGTCCCTCCCACCACACTTCTTGCTGCTCTGTGTAAGAAATAAACGAAGGTTATGTCGCACCAATGAACAAGAGTAAATCCTCTTTTATTACTTTGAAAGATGATATTTATTTCCTATAGGTATAGAGGGTGCACCAGCCATTGATAGATAATGTGAACCAGAAACAGAAAGAAATGGCCTGTGTCCACAGTACTCTTGCTTATTTTAAAGTTGGAATAGAGAGGTATATAAAACTTAACTTTTATTTATTACAAACAAAAAACCGAAATAAATCCGACTATCCTCATTTAAAAACAATTGTGTGTGTTTAAAATCCACTGATAGAGTGATTCTGCCTCTTATTTTATAAGGGATCACTCATAGGTAGTATCATAAAGGAATTGCTAATATAATATGGTATGATAGTGCTGTATGAAAGATTGTCTATCTGTACACTATTATAAATAGATCCCGGTATAATAACCACTTAGATTGCAGCAGATTGCAGATACGTATAGATGGGTATAGGCAAATTCTGCTATAGAGAAACCTTCTATTATAATACAACAACGTGTCTTGCTATCTACCTATCTATTGCTCCTTCTCACTTTGGGTCTAACGGAGCGGTATGCAGCAATATTCCTGAACGTGTCTTGCTAACTACCTAACTAATGCTCCTTCTAACTTGGGGTATATTGGAGCAGTTAAGAACAGAAATTTCCTGCAATATAGAGAGGCAAGCACTAGATCAGCAGAACGCCGACGCGCGTTTCGCTATGTGTGCTTAATCGTGGCAGCCGAGGGACTGATTTGGAGGGTTTAAATACCCTTAGGGTGGAGCTATCCTATCTGACGTCAACAGTTTTTCTCCAATCATATAAGCTTTAATATGATTGATGGCTGTTTAGGCCATAAGTGGAGGGGAGAGGTTAGGTGACACCCATTATGATCTTATTGGTTCTGTTGGACGTTGTTATGGTAACTGTCATCAGCTCACTCGCGGTGATGAATGAAGTTTGTTATGGACTATGTCCACATGATCATATTCGGTATCAAAGTAAGGCTCTAATAATAAACATCATTGTAAATAAGGGGATCCTTACCAATGTTAAGAGCTTCCTATGGAGCTATGTAGTATAAAGCAACTATGATGTCTCGTCTCTAATAAATGATTGTATTGAGATCGCCAAGTCTGCCATAAGTAATAAAGGTAACTGTTAATAAAGGAGGAGATTCTTCACAGTATTTCAGACTGCCTATAAATCAGTACAATAGGTGGTAGTTCACCTTCCAGGTTTTTCTCTAACTGTATGTATTTTCATATAATTAATGGCTATATGAGCCCTGAGTATAAGTGTTGGGTAACGCCCATTATAATCTTATTGGTTCTGTTGTGCGTTGTTATAGTAAATTATCATCAACTCACTCGCGGTGATATGTAAAGGTTTTTATGAAATATATCCGTATAATCTAATTCAATATTCAGAGTGAAGTTCAAAAAGTAAGAATCACTATCATAGATGAAAAGATCTTATCCAATGTTAAGAACTCCCTGTGGAACTCTACAATATAAAGCAGCTATACTGTCTCGTCTCTGCTGAGCAGTTGTATTAGGATCGCCGGGCCTGCCGTCAGCGGAAGAGGTACCTGTTAATGAAAATTATAATAACTGTCATCCACTCTCTCACGGTGGTATGTAAACAGTTTTTTATGAAATATGTCCGCAAATCTTCTTCGATAATCAGAGTAAGGCTCCAGAGATAAGGGTCACTATTATAAATAAAGAGGTTCTTTCAGATGTTAAAAAAACCCTTTATGGAACTGTACGATATAAAACAGCTATGATGTCTCATCTTTGATGGACAATTATATTATGATCGCCAGATCTACCATCAGCGGTAAAGGTAAGTATCAATGAAAGGAAAAGGTTTTTTGAACCTGCCTATAGATCAATACCATAGATAGTAGTTCACCTTTGATTAGGAATTAAAATGCCTTTCAGATTAAATGATTTCCTCGATAATATATTTTATTTATAGGGACAACAACTTAACATGCATAGCATGTATATATTGGTTACAATAAAATTCATCATGAATTCGTTCTCTTTTACCAGCAATTAAAGTCTTACAATTTCTTCTATGAATTAGCCAATGAGATGCTGAGAGAAGAATGGGAACAGACTCTTCTTAACTGCTCAGAAAATCTGATAAAAATTTTGATCAAACATGATCAAATCAAATTAGATCAATATACAGTAGAGATTGGCAGACTGGGTGAAAAACTCAAAGAGTTTGAAAAATTTGAAAAATTTCAAAAAACTTATGAAAAGTATAAAGGTGAAATAAAGGAAATAGAACAAATCATTAAAGATAAGAAAAGGAAGAAATTTGTGAGAGATAAAAGCGATTTCGCACATAACAATATTTTTAAATGGAATAACTGGAGACAGAATACTAAAACATCAATGGCCCAACAGGGCTATGTCACATCGGAGGCTGAAACATCAGACAGTGAGATATTTGATAGTACCAATAGACGTACAGGCTTCATCTCCTCTAGAAGGAATTTTTTAGGTGGAAAGAGAAGAAAACAGGAATTAGAAAAAGACCCAAAAAAACGAGAAGGGGGGTACAGAAATATCAGAAAAAGAGGAATAAGAGATTGGGATATAGCTCCTCAAGATCAATACAGGAAACGTCGCTATTAGAGACACAAGAAGATTAACTTAAAATCATTAATTTATCTACCTTAACACTCACACCAACTCAGATGCATGTTCTCTAAAGAGGTTTGACCTTTTCTCCCTCAATAAACATGAATTGCTTCATTATTTTATTATTATTATTATTAATATTTATTTATAAGGCGCTACAAGGCATCCGCAGCGCCGTACAGAGACAAACAAAATCACAATACAATGGGAGACAGCACAGTACAGTAAACACAGCAACTCAGTACGCTCAATGCACAGCTAGAGAGGGCGGGGAAGGGGGAGGGAGGATCCGAAAATGACGGGGCCCAAGAAGGGGGGCGTGGAAGACAGGGAGACCCCCAGGGGGGAGGAGGGAGCGAAAGTGGATGTGGGGTGGAGGACCTTTGAGGAGGAGGGCTAAGTAGCTGGAGAGCAGAGTTAGAAGTGGTGGAAACAGGAGGAGAGATGGCCCTGCTCAGAGGAGCGAACAATCTAAGGGGAGGGGTGGACAGACAGAGAGACGCAGGGGAGAGAGGGAGAGTAGGGGGACAGAGGCAGAAGATAAGGTAGGAAGTTAAGTGGGAGACAGAAAGGCTTTAAGAAAAAGGTGGGTTTTTAGGGCCCGTTTGAAGCTGGATAGATTAGGGGAAGTTCTGATGGAGGGAGGGAGCTTGTTCCAGTGGAGGGGGGCAGCGCGGGCGAAGTCTTGGATACGCGCGTGGGAGGAGGTTATAAGGGGGGAAGAGAGGCGACGGTCAGAGGCAGAACGGAGAGGGCGGGATGGAGCATGAATAGAGAGGAGGGTGGAGATGTAGGGTGCAGTGGAGTTGGCGAGGGCCTTGTAGGTGAGTGTGAGGAGCTTAAAGAGGATTCTGAAGGGGAATGGGAGCCAGTGAAGGGCTAGGTAGAGGGGGGAGACAAAAGAGGAGCGGCGAGAGAGGAAAATAAGCCTAGCTGCAGCGCTAAGGACGGATCGAAGGGGATCGAGATGAGAGTGGGGGAGGCCAGTGAGGAGGAGGTTGCAGTAGTCCAGGCGTGAGATGATCAGAGAGTGGATAAGGCTTTTGGTGGCATCTTGGGAGAGGAAGGGCCGGATGCGAGCGATGTTGCGCAGCTGGAAGCGGCAGGATTTAGCAAGAGAGAGGATGTGGGGGCCAAAGGAGAGAGAGGAGTCGAGGATGACACCAAGGCAGCGAAGTTGGGGGACAGGGGAGATAGAGGTGTTGTCGACAGTGATGGAGAGGTCAGAAGGGGATGGGGTATGAGAGGGAGGAAAAACTATGAGCTCAGTTTTGGCAAGGTTAAGTTTGAGGAATCGAGAGGACATCCAGGAGGAGATGGCAGAGAGGCAGGCGGACACCCTAGAGAGGAGGGAGGGAGAGAGATCAGGAGAGGAGAGGTATAGTTGAGTGTCGTCAGCGTAAAGGTGGTAGCTGAAGCCGAAGGAGCTGATGAGTTCACCCAGGGAGGAGGTGTATAGAGAGAAGAGTAAGGGTCCCAGAACAGAGCCCTGAGGGACCCCGACTGGAAGGGTGGATGGGGGGGAGAGAGACCCAGAGGTGGTGACAGAGAAGGAACGGTGAGTAAGGTAAGAGGTGAACCAGGACAGGACTGGGCCGGAGAGGCCGAAAGACTGGAGGGTGTGAAGGAGGAGGGGGTGGTCAACGGTGTCAAAGGCTGCAGAGAGGTCAAGGAGGATGAGAAGGGAGAAGTGGCCCCTGGCTTTTGCAGAGAGGAGGTCATTGGTGACTTTAGCCAGGGCAGTTTCAGTGGAGTGGAGGGGGCGGAAACCAGACTGGAGAGGATCAAGGAGGGAGTATTCAGAAAGGTAGGAGGTGAGACGGCTGCAGACGAGCCTCTCAAGAATTTTGGAGGCAAATGGGAGAAGAGATATGGGGCGATAGTTCGAGAGAGAAGTGGAGTCGAGATTAGGTTTCTTAAGAATGGGGGATACAAGAGCATGTTTGAAGGAGGAGGGGAAGATGCCAGTGGAGAGGGAGAGATTAAAGAGGTGAGCGAGGTGGGAGCAGGTGGTGGGGGAAAGGGAGCGAAGAAGGTGGGAGGGGATGGGATCCAGGGGGCAGGTAGTGGGGGGGGATGATAAAATGAGAGAGTGGACTTCCTCGCCGGTGGTGGGACGGAAGGAGTGGAGGGGAAGGTGGTTGGGGGGGGAGGACAGAAGAGTGGGAGGGGTGGAAGAGAGAGTGGAGGAGGAGATTTCAAGTCGGATGGCCTCGATTTTAGAGGAGAAGAAGGAGGCGAAATCAGAGGCAGTCAGGGAGGAGGGGGTGGGGGGAGGGGAGGGGGCCAGGAGAGTGCTAAAGGTGGCAAAGAGGCGGCGGGGGTTAGAGGACTGGGAAGAGATGAGGGATTTAAAGAAAGATTGTTTAGCGAGTGAGAGGGCAGAGCTGTAGGATGAAAGGATGAATTTAAAGTGGAGGAAGTCAGCCAGGGAGCGGGATTTTCTCCAGTGACGTTCGGCAGAACGGGAGCATTTTTGGAGGAAGCGGGTAAATTTGGAGTGCCAGGGTTGGGGTTTGGAGCAGCGGGGGTGGACGGAGTGGGCAGGGGCAACCGCGTCCAGAGCGGAGGTGAGGGTTTGATTGTAGAGGGAGACCGCCTGGTTGGGGCAGGCCTGGGAGGAAAGGGGAGAAAGGAGGGTATCGAGAGAGGAGGACAGAGAGGCAGGGTCAAGAGCATCGAGGTTGCGTATGGACAGAGTAGGTTTGGGCAGGGGGAGGGGAGCAGGAGAAGAGGAGAGAGAGAAGGAGAGGAGATGGTGGTCGGATAGAGGAAAGGGAGAGATGGAGAAGTCGGAGAGATTACATAGGTAGGAGAAGACAAGATCAAGGGAGTGACCAAGGCAGTGGGTAGAGGAGGAGGTCCATTGGGTGAGACCAAGGGAGGAAGAGAGGGTGAGCAGTTTGCTGGAAGCAGGGTAGGTGGGGTTGTCGATGGGGATATTAAAGTCACCGAGAATGATCGAGGGGAGATCGGAGGAGAGGTAGTGAGGAAGCCAGCTAGCAAAGTTGTCAAGGAAGAGGGAGGTGGGGCCAGGGGGGCGGTAGATGACAGTGACGCGGAGATGGATGGGGTAGAAGAGGCGGATGGAGTGAGCTTCAAAAGAGGAGAAGGAGAGGGAGGGTTCAGGGGGAATGACACGAAAAGTACAGGTGGAGGAGAGGAGGAGGCCAACTCCACCGCCAGGGCGGGCACCAGGCCTGGCGGAGTGGGTGAAGGAGAGGCCACCATAGGAGAGGGCAGCGGGGGAAGTAGTATCAGAATCGGAGAGCCAGGTTTCAGTAACGGCAAGAAGGTTAAAGGAGTTGGATAGAAAGAGGTCGTGGATAGCAGTCAGCTTGTTGCGGACGGATCTGGCATTCCAGAGGGCACAGAAGAAATGGGGAGAGGAGAGGGGGGAAATGGGGATGAGGTTAGCAAGATGAGCAGCGCGCGGGGGATGGCGGGGAGGAACGGGAGAGGTAGGGCGGGGGGAGAGTATGGGTATGGAGTAAGAGCGGGGAGGCATAGTAGGGAGAGAGAGTAACAGAACAGTGAGATAGTGGGGACAGTGAAAAACAGGTAAGAACAAAGGCAGGAAGACAATGAAAAGGTGGAAGATAATAACGAATTAGGGCGTGGAGGGCATGGAACAACAGTACAGTGAGATAATAAGGACAATGAAGACAGGTAAGAATGATAGCAGAACAGTAAGATAATAAGGACAGCGGATAACAGGTAAGAATAAGCAGGGAGACAATAGCAAGATGGAGGACAATAACCAATTAGGGCGTGGAAGGCAAAGAATAATAGAAGGAGAGGTAATAAGGACAACGGAAATAGGCAAGAATAATAACAGGTAAAACTAGTTGCTGGTAAATATAAAATCAGGAAAAACAAGATAAAGGCATATAAATAGTAGAATAATAACAGGTAAAAAGTAGAAACTTGTAAATGTACAATCAGGAAAAACAAAATAATGGCATATAAAATAATGTTTTATATGCAGTTGATGCAGTAAAGCCAGGGATTCAGCAGGAGAAGGGTTAACTGACAAGCCGGGTCGGTACACAGTTGATCAGTTGCTGCAGATAAGCCAGGGATTCAGCAGGAGAAGGGTTAATTGACAAGCCGGGTCGGTACACAGTAGATCAGTTGGTGCAGATAAGCCAGGGACTCAGCAGGAGAAGGGTTAATTGACAAGCCGGGTCGGTACACAGTAGATCAGTTGATGTAGATAAGCCAGGGATTCAGCAGGAGAAGGGTTAACTGACAAGCCGGGTCGGTACACAATAGATCAGTTGGTGCAGATAAGCCAGGGATTCAGCAGGAGAAGGGTTAATTGACAAGCCGGGTCGGTACACAGTAGATCAGTTGATACAGGTAAGCCAGGGACTCAGCAGGAGAAGGGTTAATTGACAAGCCGGGTCGGTACACAGTAGATCAGTTGATGCAGATAAACCAGGGATTCAGCAGGAGAAGGGCCAACTGACAAGCCGGGTCGGTACACAGTAGGTCAGTTCATGCAGATAAGCCAGGGATAGATGGTATGGCCTTGTCTTTGGAGTGATGATGACACTCCTTTGTACCCCCACAATAATTTCCCACTGTCTTCACAAGTTTTTAGATGTTTTATAATTGTGGACAGATAATTCTGTGGGAGGAAAGACACAGAGCTGATCTAGCTGATCTAACGTGCAGCCTTCTCGAAAAATTATTGAAAAAGATCTACATTTATTTGGCCGGAAACTGTTATTAAAGAAATTTTTCAAACAAAAACAAACCAATGGAGGTGTTATTAATAATTTAGAAAAATCAACACAATCTGTTGTTTTGGTTACAGAAGATGAACAAATGATAGAGATTCTTGAAGAATTACAACAGGAATCAGCAATGTCTGATTTAAGTAAGGAATGCAATTTAGGATTAAAAAAGAAATCAGTGTTCAGCCCTAATCCATAAATCTGTCCCGAAAGTATCTATCTATATAAACCTGGTGTCCAAAGATTTGGATAGACTTATGACCAACTCAAAAAACAGTCACAATATCACCAGGGATGAATGGATAGCTATTGATGAGATTAGTAAATGGGAGGATGTTATAATAAAACCCTCTGATAAGGGAGGGAATATAGTCCTTTGGCCATCCAAGGACTATAAATTAGAAGTATATTGACAACTGAATGACATTCACTGTTACACCAAACTATCACATAATCCCACCAAGTCTATCCTGACATCATATCAAAACCTCATCAAATCAGCATATGATGAAGGTATTATTAATAAAACGGATTATGATTATCTTTGGACAGAAAATCCTAAGGTTGCTACCTTATATATACTTCCTAAAATCCACAAAAATCCAAAAAAACCTCCAGGTAGACCGATAGTTTCGGGCCTAGATAACCTCACAGAAAAAGCCAGTACATATGTGGATTTCCATCTTAGGGAATTCGTTCTCTCTCTACCGTCATATGTACGGGATACTATGGATGTATTGAGTAAAATACAAAACATCACAGTACAAGACAATACTTGGCTCTGCACCTGTGACGTTGAGGTGTTATATACTAGCATAGAACATACTAAAGGTCTATCAGCTGTTAAACATTTCTTGGGAATGAAAATCAAAACAAAACATAATGATTTTATAGTACAGTTACTGGAATTCGTCCTAACTAAAAACTTCTTCACATTCGACGAAAAATTCTTCCTGCAGGTGAGGGGCACAGCTATGGGAACAACATGTGTTCCCACATATGCTAACTTGTATATGGGTTGGTGGGAAAGTGAGAAAGTATTTACTCACGATAACTAAATCTACACCCAACATGTCATCTTATGGATAAAATTCATAGATGACATATTCTTGATATGGGAGGCAGATATAGAACTGCTAGTTGCATTTATTAATCACCTCAACAAGAATCAATTAAATTTGAAACTCACCAGTGAAATTGATGATGTGAGAGTTACTTTTTTAGACCTCACTTTCTTCATAACAGATCAAAAGGAATTATCCACTGATATGTATAGAAAGACAACGGCAACAAATAGCGTTCTACATGCCTCCAGTTCCCACTTCCCCTCAACCATTCGAAATATCCCTAAAGGAGAATTTCTCCGAACAAGAAGAAATTGTGGAAATTCAGAACTGTACGACATAAGAGCTACTGAGTTAGGAAATAGACTCCTGAGACGAGGATATAGCCATAATCTCATTAAAAAAGCCTCCAAATAAATTAGAGGAGTACCCAGAGAATCTCTAATTTTTCCACAACAACGACAAATATCAACTAATGAAACAGTCAGATTTATCAGCACTTTCAACAGTCAATGGAAGCCCATTCAATCCATTCCTCAAAAATGTAAGTTATGTTTTGAAATTGGATCCAGATCTCCATGGAATAATAGGAGATAAAATATCAACCTGTTGGAGACGATCCAAAAACCTGCGCGATGTATTAGTTCATAGTCATTTTCAAAAGAAAAAAACCCAAGAATCCTTAACCAACACAAACGTGACTGTTTTTTTTCCCTGTGGAAAATGTAAGGCATGCAAAAATACAATAACAACAAACAAATTTGTGGACAAATATGGAAAGTCTCATAGTATTAGAAATTACATCAATTGCGATCTATCTTGCCCTTGTGAACTGAGCTACATTGGGATGACAACCAGACCATTGAAAGTTCGACTATTGGAACACATTGGCAATATACGCAATGCCGTACAGGATGCCAAGAAAATGAAAATCCTAACCAATGTAGCGCGACATTTTTTAAAAGTACATAAGAGTGATCCTAAACATCTGACAGCTTTTGGTATGTCAAAAATTAATCTTGGAATTAGATGAGGTGACCTTAAGCAATCATTATTACAACAAGAAGCAAAAATGATATTCCTAATGGGCACAGCCATTCCAGAGGGTTTGAATGACAACATTAACTATACTGTCTTTTTATAAATCATTATGAGTCATTACCAATAGCAATCAAGCGAAGAGACACTTGATTAATATACATGTCTCAAATGGACATACAATTGTCCTTCACATCCATATATATATGAATAGTTTACAACTAAATGGACATTATACAGTCTATTCACTATGATTATTATATATTCTCACTTATACATCAGCGATTCACTTATTGATGCTGTTTGTTAAGCATCCTTTCTTCTTCTTTTTTCACTTAACATCACTTTATTTATTTTTTCACTTTAAACACCGATTTAATGAGGTTTCAAATATTCAGAATATTGTCTGAATCTAGACTCATGTCATTTGATATTAATGGCCCTATTTACATTATTCACATTATAACACTGAGGAGTTATTTTCACAGTAGATAAAACATGCTCACTTTTTGCAAATAATCCAGGCCAACTTTACTGGCACAAGAAATATAACACATAAACTGAATAAGATCCACATAGAACATCAATTTATACACGAATACAATGAATGATAATTTGAAGAAATTGTAAGACTTTAATTGCTGGTAAAAGAGAACGAATTCATGATGAATTTTATTGTAACCAATATATACATGCTATGCATGTTAAGTTGTTGTCCCTATAAATAAAATATATTATCGAGGAAATCATTTAATCTGAAAGGCATTTTAATTCCTAATCAAAGGTGAACTACTATCTATGGTATTGATCTATAGGCAGGTTCAAAAAACCTTTTCCTTTCATTGATACTTACCTTTACCGCTGATGGTAGATCTGGCGATCATAATATAATTGTCCATCAAAGATGAGACATCATAGCTGTTTTATATCGTACAGTTCCATAAAGGGTTTTTTTAACATCTGAAAGAACCTCTTTATTTATAATAGTGACCCTTATCTCTGGAGCCTTACTCTGATTATCGAAGAAGATTTGCGGACATATTTCATAAAAAACTGTTTACATACCACCGTGAGAGAGTGGATGACAGTTATTATAATTTTCATTAACAGGTACCTCTTCCGCTGACGGCAGGCCCGGCGATCCTAATACAACTGCTCAGCAGAGACGAGACAGTATAGCTGCTTTATATTGTAGAGTTCCACAGGGAGTTCTTAACACTGGATAAGATCTTTTCATCTATGATAGTGATTCTTACTTTTTGAACTTCACTCTGAATATTGAATAAGATTATACGGATATATTTCATAAAAACCTTTACATATCACTGCGAGTGAGTTGATGATAATTTACTATAACAACGCAAAACAGAACCAATAAGATTATAATGGGCGTTACCCAACACTTATACTCAGGGCTCATATAGCCATTAATTATATGAAAATACATACAGTTAGAGAAAAACCTGGAAGGTGAACTATCACCTATTGCACTAATTTATAGGCAGTCTGAAATACTGTGAAGAATCTCCTCCTTTATTAACAGTTACATTTATTACTTATGGCAGACTTGGCGATCTCAATACAATCATTTATTAGAGACGAGACATCATAGTTGCTTTATACTACATAGCTCCATAGGAAGCTCTTAACATTGGTAAGGATCCCCTTATTTACAATGATGTTTATTATTAGAGCCTTACTTTGATACCGAATATGATCATGTGGACATAGTCCATAACAAACTTCATTCATCACCGCGAGTGAGCTGATGACAGTTACCATAACAACGTCCAACAGAACCAATAAGAACATAATGGGTGTCACCTAACCTCTCCCCTCCACTTATGGCCTATACAGCCATCAATCATATTAAAGCTTATATGATTGGAGAAAAACTGTTGACGTCAGATAGGATAGCTCCACCCTAAGGGCATTTAAACCCTCCAAATCAGTCCCTCGGCTGCCACGATTAAGCACACATAGCGAAACATACGTCGGCGTTCTGCTGATCCAGTGCTTGCCTCTGTATATTGCAGGAAATTTCTGTTCTTAACTGCTCCAATATACCCCAAGTTAGAAGGAGCATTAGTTAGGTAGTTAGCAAGACACGTTCAGGAATATTGCTGCATACCGCTCCATTAGACCCAAAGTGAGAAGAAGTAATAGATAGGTAGATAGCAAGACACATTGTTGTATTATAATAGAAGGTTTCTCTATAGCAGAATTTGCCTATACCCATCTATACGTATCTGCAATCTGCTGCAATCTAAGTGGTTATTATACCGGGATCTATTTATAATAGTGTACAGATAGACAATCTTTCATACAGCACTATCATACCATATTATATTAGCAATTCCTTTATGATACTACCTATGATCGATCCCTTATAAAATAAGAGGCAGAATCACTCTATCAGTGGATTTTAAACACACACAATTGTTTTTAAATGAGGATAGTCGGATTTATTTCGCTTTTTTGTTTGTAATAAATAAAAGTTAAGTTTTATATACCTCTCTGTCTCCAACTTTAAAATAAGCAAGAGTACTGTGCACCCAGGCCATTTCTTTCTGTTTTTGGTTCACATGCTCTGTGTAAGACCAATGTGACATCACTGCTTTTATTAGGGCCACAGCAAACAGGATGCATTTTTAGACTCTGGAGCTGATCTGGCCATGAATGGAGTTCAGGGGAAGGATTTTAAATAGTGATTTGCATTAAAAAGTTAAGTGAAGCATCTTTAGTTTATAAGCGATGTAGTCTGACATCAGAATGTGCCATTTACACAGATATTACTAGTGTGCAGTAATAAGTACATAACTTCATCATATTTTAATATAGCTTAATTGATATGTGTGCCAAGTTGTTATGAGCAACTTGTATGGGGAGCACTGCAGTTGGTGGTGTGTAGGGTGCATAAACATGCTTTTAGTTCCATATACAGTATTTAAAGATATATGGCCAATTTAAACCACCCTTTTCAGAACTTGGACCTTTTAGCAATTTACAGCACCACAGTGCAAGGCTAATAGAGGGCAGGAATTGGCTGAGGGCATATAACAGGAAAAGTTGAGCCCTGCAAGAGTTAATATTACTGTGTCTGTTTGTTATTGTTGGTCACTCAGTAAGGTGTTGGGGGATGGCCTGAGCTGGGGAGATTTTGTAAGGCTAGGCATAGGCTGGTTTCACTCTCTTGCCACTGGAATTTTTGGTAGTCATCCCTTAATTTGATGTTTATCTTACGTTGTTTAATCTCTGGTATTCTTTTAGAAGTGTCTTGGTGGTGGAAAGCATGCTAATCAGCAGCCATAAATGTCACATTTGTGTGGTGATAGGGCACTCTCTTTTAAAAGGAAGGTTCATCTTAGAAATACATTCCTCCTTGTGGACTTATGGGGCACCACCTTTCTGGGCAGGTCCCTGCTACTGAGACAAAGAAGGGAATGTGGGGCTCTGCTGCATTGAATTTCCGAGTATGTGGTTGCCCTAATTTTGGTGTTGGAATGGCAGGTTGTAATTTTTTTAATTTTTATTTGCCACCACCTTCATTTCTTTTCAATAAAATTTAGTGACCTCTCTTCACCAAACAAGTGTCTTTATTCATTACATAAGATAACGCTTGAAAAGGGCATTCAGTTAAATATCAACCACTAGGTGAATTATAGCAATCTACCTATCTTTTTATTTCCTCCAGTTCTGCTACAGAAGAAAGTTAGCAGCTATTCTTGCCCTGTACTCCATTTGTTAGACTGTTTCCAGGTGAGCTACATAGACTAATTGCACTTCCCAGTTTCCATCCAAAATTAATTATATCCTTGTTACGAGCCGCGGCGGTGCCCAGCCGCCGCGACTCACTCACCTGCGTCCCGGCCGTCGCTATGGCGACCAGGACGTCACTTCCGGCTCTGACCTGCCCGTTGCCGGGGCAACGAGAAGACGCTTCAGCGCTGCGTCCCGGCAATGAGAGGAAGCCGGGCGCAGCGCTCACCATATGTTCTAGCCTGTGGGCTAATTAATGCAGCCTATTAATTATGCTGGGGGCTGTGTCTAATTCAGAGCTAGGCTCTGATTGGTGGCCACTGGTATTTAAGGCAATGAGGTCTGCTGCCTCATTGCCGGTTATAGCTCCTGTGTTCCAGTCTGCTAACCTGCTAGTTCCTGTCCTGTATCCTGATATCTCTATTTGACTCCCTGTGTATGACCCTTGGCTTTGATTTGGACCTTGCTCGTGTTTCCTGTGACCCTGATCTTTGGCCTGTTTACCCGTTCTGCTATTTGCCTGTGACCCCTGACCTCAGCTTGTTCATCGATACTGTTGTCTGCTGCCGGCCCTTGACCTCTGCGTTGACCTTACTCCTCTTGCCTGGGTTCTCCCCAGCTGGTACGCACTTCACGACCCTCTGTCAGTCTGCGGCCCAGTCTGTCCCCACCATCAGGGGCTCCAGTGAACACCTGACTGGCAGAGTAGATTCCGGGTTGTGTTGTGCCGGCTGGAGGGGTTCCTAACAATCCTTCTATGCTTTGTGTATGCTTTAACAATCGTATACCCTCACACACGTTTCTAACTTCAGCAAAAAGTCCATTCACATTTCTGTTAGGGTTTCCAGTAACAGAACCATGGAGAGTTGTGTTAGTGAAACAAGGTGTTTTGTTTAAACATGAAACATACAGGTAAAACTGAGCTGTAGCAAATGAAAAGACGGAGAACACAAGTACTGGATTGCCCGCTGAGAAGATTGTGAGAGGAATACCATGCAGGTGAGATGATCTGCAGGAGAGAGAGAGAGTGGAAGTCCAGGTTAAGCTGAAAATCTTGAATCTTGTGAGCTGGATACCAGACTGGATGTCCGCTGGGGAATCAGGCAAAAGTGTCAGGGAATAGTTATTAGCAAAGTCAAAAAAAAGCCATGGTCTTGGGTTACAGGAAAAAATGCGAAATGATGAACAGACAAAATTCAGCTAATCAGGAGCACACCGGGCACATTTAGACAAGAGTACTTACAGGGACAGAAAACAATTGATGAACTGCAAGAAGGAATGTTTGTCCCAGGTATATAACACAGTGGAACAGGTGCAGGCGAGAGTCAGAGAAAGTGGTTAACTCCTGCAGGCGAGGTGGAAATGTCAAATGTCAAAACAGCAACACTTCTGGTAACATAAATATACTGCAGGCCAGATACAAATTAGGATCAGTCTTAACTTTCCCAGAGTTTTGCAATACCATAAAACTAAATGGTTACTAATACGGAAACCATTTAGTCAGTTTCTTGTTATTATTCTGTGTTCATTGAAGTGGTACACAATTGATCACAAAAATTAGCTCCCTGTCTACTTCAATTGCCCAGTTATTGGCCACATATTCTCTTTGTACTACAACATATTTTTCCTGCTAAGTAAAAGACAAAATATTTTTCCTATTCTCATTTCAGTTGAAACAGCCACTAAGCCTTACCGACACATAGGCTTAAAAAATAAACTGTATTCTTAATTGTAGTGCAACTAATATTATTGTAGTACATATTACAGTAGGAAGGTCTTGGAAGGCCACATCTGTGTCACAGATAAAATTAATAAAATCTAGACCTCTACCTTCTGCATACCAAATTGTACACAATTTATATTCCCTACCACCTACCATACGACTGTACATACACACTATGGTTATTTTGTTTTTCAGAAGCCAATTAACCTCTTAGTATGGCTTTCGAGTGTATGCAATTTCAAATATTTTATGCCAGCTATGCTAAACATCAGTGTACAAAGTAAAGACTCTTTTGCATGCAGCACACAAATACAGTTATAGTAACATTCGGGTTTTTAAAGAAATTTTATCATATATATTACTATGTTTAATTATTATATTCAAACTTGCAATCAACTTCACCCAGTATATATTTTTTTCTTGTGAAAGTGTAAACATTTTTCTCTCTCCTACAAATATTGCATAATTTTTAATGGGATAACAAATAGAATATTGTGTGATGTTTTACACATTTTTAGATTACACTGACAATGTACAGATTTACGATAGGATGTAACTGCACATTGGTCTTTTGTCTCAAAATATGTTTATTTTAATTGCTTAAACTCTACAACCATTACGCCTCACTCCTGTATTACACCTAACCACAGAGCAAGGATTCCGTATATTCCTCTACCAGATCAGTCAAAGAAACTACCTCTGGCTTGCTTTAAGAGCATTTTCATTGTCTTGACCACTCTGAAGGAGATGTGTGCCACATAAATAAGGAACAGTAAATTATTTTTAAGTTATATGAACGCAGTCACCTGGTCACAGTAGATAACAATTTGTTAAAAATTTGCACAAATTTTCATTTTATAATTTAAAAATTTAACAACACATTTGACACAGAACATTGAATTGTGTTTATATTATGTTTTACATAATGGTGAGACAGAGAACAGGCTGTACAGGAAGTGAATGCAGAAGAAGTGCCACAAGAAGAGTGGGAAGAGAAGGCAGCAGTGGAGGCACCACAAGAAGAAGTGGAGGGGGTGGCTGAGGAGGAACCACCTCAAGAAGAGTTGGAGGAAGAAGAGGTGGCTTAGTAGGAAGGCGCAGCAAGAAGAGGAAAAGGAGGCGGTCATGGAGGAGGTGCCACAAGTAGCTGTAGAGGAGAAGGCTGTGGATGTGGTACAGGAGGATGCACCACAAAGACTAACATCTCCAATTTGATGGTTGACATTTAGGATCGAGATCAAGAGACTGTTGGTCCACAGCAATGCCATTATTGTGAGTCTGATTCATTATGGCACATAAATGCCAAAACGTGCCATATTTTACATAAAATCACACTGCACTTTGCAGGAAATTAACCATATGCCAGAGAATGCATCAACATACTGTTAATTTTCAAGCATAATGGGCCTTTAATGAAGCTTACGATTTCAGGGGTGGAATGGGGAGGGGAATGGGCATATACACACAGTCAATGTACAGGAAGGGCGTGCCAAGCTCAAGCGCATCCAACAGGGTCCGATTCAAGCTTTGGGATAGCAAAGGTACATCTTTTCTGTTGTATCACTTGCAACAGCTACAGGTGTGGAGTAAGTGCCGATTACTAGTGATGGCTGTGTATGCATGTTATAACATGTGTTTGTCATCAGGAACAACTGTAAAAGTGCATTTTATGTACAGTAGACATTCATAACATCTAATAAATGTGTTTTTACTCATTTGCTGAGAAATCAGTGTAAATATAGTATTATGAATTCTGACATACAGTACACAACAAAGAAGAACATGATTATAGTAAATGTGTGTTATGTAATTAATTAATTGTAATTGTGCCCAGAGCTGTAACTTACAATTTTAGCTTCTGGGGAAAGAAAGAAAAATGCCATCCCTCTAGCCCTGAACTTTAACCAAATGAACCTAAAATATTCATAACTGTGCCCCCTTTAAAAGTTGCACCCTGGGTCGTTGCCTATATTGTACACCGATAGTTACGGCCCTGATTGCTCTCCATGAAGTACACATTCCTGCAGTACACAATAAAGAACAGCATGATTATAGTGAGTGTGTGTTAGGTAACTGATTAATTATAATTGTGCCCCATAAAGTACACACTCTTGCTTACAACATAATTATAAAGCAGAATGACCCTTTAAAAGAAGTACCGTAAGAGAGGCAGACCAAAATAATACACACTGCTAATGTAGCAGTGTCCTACTTATACACAACATAATAAATGGAAACATTACAACATAGTGAGCTACCTTCTGTGTTCCAACTTCTGTGAGCCTTTTTAATTGAGAAATCTGGTTTAGGGGACTAAGAGAATGGGACTGAACAATTCACTGTTTATATTCTACTACACCTAGTTCTTCTTTTTGACTTCTCGAATAACTCTTCTGACCTCTTCATTTTTAGCATCAGCTGTTCAATGTAACACAGGAGGCTATGTAACAATTTATTGAAAAATGATTAGTGTTTCTCCATGGTTTATTAGAGAAAACGTCTGTTTTTTTTAATCATATTAAGAGACTCTGCAACTTTTTTGTGAATTAGCTTAATGAAAACCATGAGCCCAAAAGTTTTATGGACTTGGTAGATTAGTTTGCCAGGATTTCCTCAATAACTGTTCCTGAGGCTGCAAGACATGAAAGGCTTACTATATTTCCAATAGTTATCTATAGCTTCAAGAGGTTAAGAAGTTGGGAATTAGAGTGATGGAAATTCTCCTCTATCCTTAGGCACCCTGTCTCCTGGCTTCATCTCCCTGTTTTATGTCTTGGTATCTGGCAACATATATAACTATGATAAGTATCCTTGGGCAGACTTCCTTCAATCTATTATTATTATTATCATTAATTTTTGTTTATAGGGCACCACAAGGTGTCCGTAGCGCCGTACAGGGACAAACAATATCACAGTGCAAGATGAGACAGCACAGTACAATTAACAATACGCACAGTAACTCAGAAAGCTCAAAGCACAGCTAGAGAGAGGGGTAGGGGGGGTTGGGGGAGAGGGAAGATCTGCATATGATGGAAGCCTGAGCCCAAGAGGGAGGGCGCGGATGACAGGAAGAGCCACAGAGGGGTGTAAAGTAAAGCGAGAGGGTTCGGAGGGCAGAAGGTCCTCAAGGAGGAGGGCTAAGTAGCTGGAGAGCAGAGTTAGAAGTGGTGGAAACAGGAGGAGAGATGGCCCTGCTCAAAGGAGCGTACAATCTCTCACCAAACCCATACATATATGCTTAAGCAACATATTCATGATGATAAGTAGTATCTAGGAGGCTTTTAAGTGAGGATGAAGTCAACTGATACTTGTGACACGAGGAACAATATTACTTGTTCTCTTCAGATATACTCAGTCCGAAGAATATGTGTAGTGTTTTTTGTATCTCAAGATGCCCCACAAAAAGATGTGCTTGACCTAGGTCCATTACCATTTGTTTATGGTTTATGGAACTATTGTTTAGTAACAATCCTCTGTTCAGTAAACAGTAATACAGTAAATATAAAAACAAAACATAGACAGTGAAGTAAAATTTCAGATCAACTGCAAAGTAACTCTGTGGTCGTGTTCTTAGTAAAATGATTGAGACAGTAAGTCTTAGTGTAATAATCAGATATATGTAGGGAGAATAATCTGATAAGAAGAGACTTATATCATGATATCTAAATAGGGAGAATAGGGTAAAGTATATTACTGATACCCAAGATTCTTATGAGCCTATTTTACTGTTGTGAATTTCAAAACAGCTGTAAAGTTGTTCAAAAAATAGGAAAAAAGATAATAGGCGCCTACTGATATAAATGCACATAAGTAACAAGATTTTACAATGTGCTAAGTTTATCTACCCCAAATAAGTTTTCTACAGATGTCTCTAAGTAGGGAATTTTCTCAAATCTCCCAGTGCATCCTAGCACAATTGATATTTCCTAGCAAGTTCAGTTTTTAACAAAGAATGCTCAGTTTAGAGGCTCTACATTTACCCTATTGATCATCCAGTCCATCAAACTTCTAATTTCCTTAAGTATCAAATGATCTCATCTCTACCTGTCTTAAAAGCCGAGCTATAATAAATTGCTAGTGCTGTTGCACTAGCATTTATGAGTGCTACATCTAAGATTCAGCATTGATAAGCGAATTTAGTGATACATTCCTTTCTATGAGAAACACAGCTTCCCTGTACTCTACAGTGGTTTAGTTGTGAGAATGCTACATGCAATTGTCTTGTAACTGAAGGTTTCTGAAGAGCTGTAATGTTGCTAATAACCCATGATTGAACTAAACTTTATGGTTTCCTTGATGGAAAAACATTCTTAAATGCTATTCTTGCCCACCTTACACCCGCTAGCCATAACATCAATGAAGCCTGAGCTGCTTATTATGAATGACATGAAAAGAGGGCTCCATCTTGGGGGGGCCTCTTCTAATAATGCAGACATTAAGCATCAGTTATGGCCCATGGTTTCATGATGTACCTATCATGTATTTTTACCCAATTCCAATCACTAAAATGTTTGTTTTCCCACTTATGACTGCATCACAATTTGTAAAAAGTATACTGTTTGGAATCCTTGTACTCACAGAACTTATGCATTAGCATCCTAAAAGTATAAGAAAAATAAAGTTGTCCACATTTCTCATATTTGCTGTTTTTCCATTATAAAGGTCAAACAATAAAAAAATGTTTATTCCAATATGCTTCTACAAGAAGCCTACTATTTGCTTGTATAAACTCAAAGATAGAAAGGTACTTCCAGTGAAACTGAGGCATATCCAAAGCAAAACTATTTGTTTGGTCATGAAAGGATGAAAAACCATTCAAACAAGTGGTAAATTATCCATTCAACAGAGGTATCCTCAAGGCCTATAGTAAGGACTTGGCAATCTAACTTTAAATTGTACTATTATGCATTATAGTCGCCACATCTTTGTAACTTGATGGGGAACAATCTGACAAGGCTATGCACACATTTTTAATAGAGCAGAAAGAATTGAACCATATACATTTACAGGCCATTTTGAGGAGAGGTGGAGAAATTGAAAAAATATGGCCCAGCTTATTATTCAGATTATACACATCTGGGGTACAGTGCATATGTGGCATATGTTCAAGTTAAGTAATTGGTTGAAGGTAGTAATCAATAATTTCTGTACACTGATATTAGTTGTGCTGTGATTAGTATGCAATTGAATAATTATTTTAGCAAATAACAACATGCAAATATGTTTAATCTATTTATTTTAGTTAATATAACATACAAAGTGGCGAAGCAGCTAATTAATGTTTCCAACATTTAAGTTACATGTAGTTTGGTATCATGGGCAGCACGATGGCTTAATGATTAGTACTTCTGCCTCACAGCATTGGGGTCATGAGTTTCTTGACCATGGCCTTATCTGTATGGAGTTTGTATGTTCTCCCTGTGTTTGTGTGGGTTTCCTCCAGGGTGATGCGGTTTCCTCTCACACTCCAAAAACATACTAGTAAGTTAATTGGCTGCAATTAAATTGACCTTAGTCTCCCTCGGTCTATGTGTGCGTATGTTATGGAATTTAGACTGTAAGCTCAAATGGGGTAGTGAGTTCTTGTACAGCGCTGCGGAATTAGTGCCAGTATATAAATAACTGCTATTGATGATGATTCTGTTCACAATTGCATGAGAACGTTTCCGGTGTCATTTATGTACCATTAGAACTATGCGAATGCTAGTTATAAATAATATCACATTTCATACAAATAGTCAGTTCACAGGGATCATAAAGGAACCAGTTTATACAGGCCTAGAGGCATGAATCTGAAGAATAACACCTGGCAATCTAAAAGTACAATGACCATAGGAATCATCCAATGACACATCAAGTTCTTGGGTGGTCAAGACCCTTCGACCCTATGAATGTGGACCTTAATACTGTAACTGTGTATCTTTGTGATGTCACTGCTTTTTAAAACTGCACAGTGTATAAATTGTTCACCTCTGACTTTGGAAACCAGAGCGTGTTAGTGCTAATAAGCGCTTGCTTATGCATAACAAACGTTGCCTTGTAATTCTTTAGATTAAAACCTTTATGCTTTGGAATCACAGTGATCGTATTGGAGAGTCTTTATTACAGATCATACATACAGACTTAACACAAGGTTAACCACTTTGGAAAAATGGAAATGAAGAAAGTTCTTAAATTTGGGGATGATGGGTTCTGGTCTATGCAAGAACTCCCTCTTTGAAATGTTTTTTTAAGCCAAATCAAGGGAGATCTGTGCCCTCCTCTCCCATTCATGGACTTCTTAAATATTTCTGCAGTGTGGGGGTTTATTGTCTAGCGATCACATATGACCACCAAACAATAACTATTCTCTAGCTCTGTTTAAATTTTATGTAGGCAGTGGGTGAGGAGGCAGGGCTTAATAATGTTAGCATGTATCAATGTGAACATGTCATTAAGTCCCAATTATTCACAGTCAACCACTGACAGAAAATAGCCGTGGGGAACAGTACAGTAAAAGTATAATTTAAACTTCTTTGAACCCCTGTGCGCTAAGGGTAAAATCAGTGTCTCTGTTTATTTTGTGATATATTGTGTTGTCATTTATCATACAAAAGAAAAAAAGTATGGTACAGCTTATTTTAGCACAGTTGCAACTGTTTATATATAGAGAAGCTTAATAGGTTTATGTCTAAATAGCAATATCTTTGGTTTGGCTCCATCTATTCAGATGCTTAGTATGACCATTGCAGATTTTTTTATTGGGAATGAAAAATGGATAATTTCAAAGAGTTAAATTGCCACACACTGTTCTCATGTCTGGAACCTCTGCAGCCACAGCATGTAACAGCCCGTTCGCGAGGATTGACACCATGGGTAACTTTAAATACAGTATGCAGTACAAGTGTGTCAGGAATACTAAAAGGATGAGCTGTTTTCTAGGAGTGAGTGCACTGAGCGTATCCTATACATTGGAGGGGGGAAATTTATGCATGTAGGCAACAAACAGCTGCTACTTTTTGGTGCTTCTGAGACTACATCTGCAAGACCAAACAATACTTAGTAGGGTTATTGAGATATGTAAGGTGTTTAAAATTTGTGGCAAATGTTGTGAATTATGACTGTTTAAAGCAAGAGTGTAATTAAAAGCAAGGAGGGAGGAAAGCAACCGGGGGCAGGCGAGGCTGCTGTGCAGGGGACCATCTGCCCCCTGGGCAGTACCATAATGGGCTACCAGGGGCAGCACAGTGGCTTAGTGGTTAGCACTTCTGCCTCACAGAATTGGGGTTATGAGTTTCCCAACCATGGCCTTTTCTCTGTGGAGTTTGTATGTTCTCCCCCTGTTTGAATGGGTTTCCTCCCAACACTCCCAAAAACATACTAGAAGTGTGTGTGTGTTAGGGAATTTATAATGTAAGCTCCAATGGGGCAGGGACTGATGTGAGTGAGTTTTCTGTGCAGCGCTGCAAAATTAGTGGCGCTATATAAATATCTGATGATGATACTAGGTCACCTGCATTTTTTTCCTTTAAAATTTCCCTGTCACAGTCATATTTCTTGATTCGATTCGGGTCACTTGACATGCTGAAGCAGGAGTAAAACGGAACCTGAAGGCTTTGATGAATGCTCTACTCATCTTGGTTGCTATAGGCAAGATCTCCACTTTTCAAACCTGCTGTAAAACTCTCAGCTTGATACATTTACCCCCTAGAGTACTCTTATTAGCACTAGCAGTATGGAAGTCTAGGACTGGAGTCTGCTTCAGAGTATGAAACTGGAATCTGCCGTACTAACACTCTGGAACTGTTTGTGGGAACCAGACACACAGGACTGGAACTCACTATTACAAACTTAGGGCCTGATTCATTAAGGATCTTAAATGAAGAGGATTCTTATTTCAGTCTCCTGGACAAAACCATGTTACATTGCAAGGGGTGCAAATGAGTGTCCTGTTTTGCACATAAGTTAAATACTGCCTGTTTTTTCATGTAGCACACAAATACTTGATAGCTTATTTGTGCACTGAAATTGAAAGTTGATATGTGTGTGCTACATGAAAAAACAGTCAGTATTTAAATTATGTGCAAAACAGAAAACTAGTTTGCACCCCTTGCATTGTAACATGGTTTTGTCCAGGAGACTGAAATAAGATACCTCTTCATTTAAGATCCTTAATGAATCAGTCCCTTAGAATGTAAACACACGAAAACTCAGAACAGAATGAGCTGGAACTGGAGACAGGAACTCAAAACCATGACACGGAATGGTGAGCTCAGTATTGTGAGATAGCCACAGACCTTGAACCCACACAGTGATACACGGAATTGGAATTCAGCCCTAGAGTCTCAGAACCAGCTCCAGCAACAGAACTGGGAATACCAGTAAAACCCCAGGTATTGCAGAAAAAACATTAGATAGTGAAAAGTTCTTACTGAGGTAATCACTCTTGATTAATTCAAAATACTTGCAGGAAGATGAGCAGCTTGAAAGTGCAGAGTACTTGCAGAGTTATGAACTCCGATTAATTAGGATACTTGTAGAAAGATATGCACTTTGGAATTCCAAGTATTTGCAGAAAGATGTGCACTTTGGAAATGTAGGTATTTGTAGAGAGATGTATACTTGAAAATGCAGGATACTTGCAAAGTGATGATTAGTTGATAATGCAGTATGCTCACAAAAAGATGATCACTTCAGAAATGCAGGGTAATCAGGAACAGTGCAGGAGCAACTTGAACCTGAAGCCAAGAAATATCCTCAGGAGAGACAGTGTGTTGTTCTGGTAATGAACCAATCTTAGTGGCAGGTTAAAATACTGTGTTCCAAATAGCTATTGGTTGCAAAGTTCATGTGGTCATAGCTCCTGAATCTGGTTGGTGCAGAATGATCACCTGACTGCATCCAAGATGACCACGCGCATGTGGGAGAACAAACAGCATGTGTTTGTTTACGATTGAAGATGTGATGGTCAGGAATGCTGCAGGTGACCAGGAGGGGCCTGGATAGCCATGATATGACAGCGGCGGACACAGTAAGTGCAGCTAAGACCCCTATGTGTGACTGTCCCTAACAGGCTGCTGAGTCAAGTCTTGCTCCCCAGCCCTCCCCCTCCGTGCTAAAATTTATTTTTGGATTAATTTTTTTTTTTTTAAATATTACTTTATAGTACTATTGTCTATTCGTTCTCTAATATTAGTGTATTAATACTTTATAGCAATACACTCAATATGAATTAATTATTTCTAGTTAACCATTAAACAGTACTTACAGTTGTGAGCAAGTATCCCCATATAATATAGTTTTATTCATTATGGGGTTGATGCAGAGTGGGATATATGCCAGTTTGCATAGTGCATCTTGCCTGAAATTTCTCTGTACATGCCCACAAAGGGGGCATACGCATATGCGCTTATGTAGACTTCTGCATTTTTTAGCACTTATGCCCACCTGCGCCTGGAGAGGAGGGACAGGGGAGAGAAGGGGTGTTATAACACTTGCCAAATACAGTAAATACTTGTTTATGCAAATGTAGCCTATGCACCTGTCAGGAAACGTATCTTGCACATGTTTTTGGGTATTGTCAAATAATTGCTGATGGTGATGTCTTGTCATAAACCAGATATACATGCTGCTGATGTGTAGGCACACGATGATATCTACACCATCGTGTGCCTATTACTGTGGCCATATTACTGTGCAAATATTACTGTGCTTATGACCAACTCGGCATCAGCTACTATGTGTCAGTTTATCTTGCGATATTTCAATTTTGGGAAAACTGTTTAAAGGTAAATACTGCTGTGCAAAATGTAAGCAAGTTACTCCTCCAAAATCCAGTTTTTGGATACAAATGAGCACCTGTTAATATTGAGATCTATTGGCAACATAGAGAGAAGATTACTTGACAAGGAACAGGCACTGGTTGGGGAGTGGAGACATGGGAAACAGAGGTTAGGCAGCTTTGTCACAATTAGAAGAGCGGTTCAAGGGATGAGTGTCACAAAGGCAGATAGACTGTTGGGAAGGTAGAGGAAGTAATGGTACACATGGTTTTAATAACTAAGTTAGAGTTTGATGAATCATCCTCAGCATTGGTTTCAGGAAATTAGCCTGTAAACTTAAAGACATCCGACATAATATTTAACTACTGATCTTTCACCATCTGTGTTGTCTCGCGTTACTGACTGTCTTTCTGCAATTTCATCTTGGATGTCTTCTCGCCAACTCAAACTTAATCTTTCAAAAACTGAATTAATAATATTCCCACCCAAAAACAGAAGCTTCCTGCCTGACATTTCAATTTCTGTTGATAACATGACCATAAATCCCACCCCGCAAGCTAGTTGTCTAGGTGTAATCCTTGATTCACAACTGTCATTTATCCCCCACATCAACTCTATATCTAAATCATGTTACATACACCTAAAGAACATTTCCAGAATACGCACATATCTGACACAAGACACCGCAAAAACATTAATTCATGCACTCATCATCTCCCGCATCGAATATTGCAATTCCCTCCTTACTGGTCTTCCCAAAGTCAGACTTGAACCCCTACAATCTATTTTGCATGCAGTGGCTAGATTGATTTTCCTTACTAACCATTTTTCATCTGCTGAACCACTCTGTCAGTCTCTACATTGGCTGCCTGTATTTCACCGAATCCAATATAAAATTCTTCTACTAACATACAAGGCCATCAACAAAATTGCACCGACATACATTTCCTCACTGGTCTCGAAATATCTCCCCACTCGACACCTCCGTTCTGCACAAGATCTACATCTCTCCTCCACTCTCATCACATCCTCCCATTCTCGGTTACAGGATTTTTTCCGGGCTGCACCCACGTTGTGGAATTCCCTCCCTTGCACAGTGAGACTTTCCTCTAGTCTTCAAACCTTCAAGCGTTCACTGAAAACCCACCTCTTCAGACAAGGTTATGATATTCCTCAGCCACCATCTTAATTTCCCTAGATTACCCTATTACCATCC
Organism: Mixophyes fleayi; assembly: GCF_038048845.1. Taxonomy (NCBI): domain Eukaryota; kingdom Metazoa; phylum Chordata; class Amphibia; order Anura; family Limnodynastidae; genus Mixophyes; species Mixophyes fleayi. The sequence goes on from NC_134406.1 coordinate 106,588,582, forward strand.
TCTACACAGCTAATGCAAGACAACAACCCTCTGACCAACACTGCAACACACACACCCCACTCAATACTTTTACCTTTGCGTTCTAGCTGGTCCATTGTGCAATATGATGTAGCACATGTCCTTGTGTTTCTAACTCCCATTGTCCTATAGATTGTAAGCTTGCGAGCAGGGTTCTCTTACCTCTCTGTCTGTATGTATTACCCAGTATTGTCTTATTAATGTTTGTTTCCAATTGTAAAGCGCTACGGAATTTCCTGGTGCTATATAAATAAATGTTGATGATGATGATGATGATGATGAACTACTAATATGGAGGCTTAAAGCTAGAACTGAGAGAGGGTTCATATAGAAACAATGGACAAGTTAGTGTAGCCAGGGAACAGAGTTTAGTAAGAGGAAATGGTGGATTGAGACACTAGAATGTATGCAAAACTTGATAAGAAATGAGTTTAAGTGGCAATAAAAATATGGTGACAATTGCTAGGAAAATGAATGATGCTGGAAGACAATCATGATATAATAGCATAATCGTGATTTGACAGAATGAAAAACATGACTCTGTAGTGAGTTTGGAAGCAAATGGTATGGTTAGGAAAAATAGAATAGATTGGAAAAGGAGACGGGTTTGTACATATATAAAATCGTGTTTAAGACTTTCCGGAGAGATAATTTAAAGAAACTTGAATTTGATGGACCTTTGGTGTCTTTTTTTTGTTGAAACCAAAAAGAACTAACATTTAAGCATAGACATGAATAGTAAAAGCAAAAAGAATGGAATACAATTCTTATTAGCGTCATGCTCTTCCAGGATTAATTTGCATTCATATAGTAGGGAACCATCATTGTGTAAGCAAGACAAGGAAAGTGATAGTAAGTGGAAGGGTGATATGCATGGAAACAGCTCAGAATTACATAAGTCAGCTGTTAAATATCTAGAAAGAATAAACAGGCAAAGCACACATCAGAACTAGTGAAGTGGCCACAGACAAACAACAAAGAAGTAAAAACTGATAAAGCTAATAGAAAACAATAGCTGCACAGAGGTACATGCCTTACACTTAAACTAATGTAGGGAGGAGTGTGACAGTCTAATATTAAAACAAGACCAGGTAGTCGCCTACAGGGAGCAAAAGTCACAATTCAAATAAAAGGTAAAATATACTACATCAACTCCAACAAAAGGAAACACAGACTGAAACTGGAATGACAGCAAACAGTGGACATAGGGAAGTGTGTAGAATCTGTGCAATGTAGCAAGACATTTGACATGACTCCCCAGATCATATTTCAGGATTGTACCTTGTTTTGGGTAATTATTTCTTTATTTACTACATACAATTTTTCACAAAAATAGAAAACTTCCACAGGTACAAGGAGATGATAATAGTTAATGGCACATCTTTCCTCTGAGACACATATAATGTATATTTTTGTCCGCACACAGTAAGTCACAAGAATTTCCACACAACAGATAGAATAATCAAATGTCAAATGTGAAGTGTAACATGGTCTTGTCCGGAAGAAAACTCATTTTTTGCCTTACTTTCCTTAATGAATCAGACCCAATATTTGTATGTGAAATTTAACCGACCATGACCAATTGACTTAAATGTTTTGCTGGATGTACAATAAGAATAAACCATTCCTAGTTTTAGTCCAATTAGCTGCAAAAAAAGTATTTCTCTGGATACCCTGCAAATCTCTGCAAGATTTCTGTGAAGCTTTGATTTTGAATATGACAACTATTTAATTATATAAAAATTCTGTAGTTCTCCCTTTTTATTTATAACAGGACTAATTAGGATGGTCCAGATGTTACAGTAATTTTAGTTACAGACTGAAACTCTTTGGTTGTTATATTCTTTTTCTGCTGCATGATTTCTAATATAGTTGGGGAAACATAACATATTTCTATGATAGGTATTACTGAAGGCTTTATTGTCAACAAATCCTAAAATGACATTTTTGAAAATCTGTCACAGGGGGAAATGTATGTTTCTTGCACCTGCAGGTATATTGTAAACAGTAAGACAGTCTATGATCAATGGTATACTTTACGTTTGCCGTTAGCAGCGTTTTGGCGCATACTGAAAGCTGGTGAAACTTGTATTCTTTTAACATAAACTGAAGCTTGTAAGATTTGTATTGCAAAGGGTTCTATGTAGAAGGATTTTTGAAGTCCAATTAATTTAACATTTCACTCATTCCTATTAAATTGCAATGCCAGTTTATGTAAACTGTAATTCATAATAGTCTCGATGCACCAACAGAAGGTATAGAACTTGGACTATTAAATTTATGAACAACTGATTAAAGAGGTTGGTTATGGGATAATTAATTAAACCTACATGTGCACCATCGACTATAGTGTTGTTACCCTGTTTAACTATTTTATAAATATACAAAGCCATGTTATCTCATAGTAATGATATTCAATATAAAAAAATTGAACGATCCATGTTTAGACAAGTAGAAAGACACCCGATTGTAAAGTGTTACTTAATTTGCTGGTGCTATATAAATAAATGTTGATGATGATATACGAAGGTGGCTTGCACCCATACTACAAAACCTCAAATGCTATGCACACAATACATTTTGAGCATTACAGGGCATCCATCATAGACAGTGAAGCTACAGTAACAGGAAGTGTCATTCGATGTACAGTGGTATGAATGAGTAGACCTAGACATTTACAAAAGTAAATAGATGAAGGTGGCCTGCACCCATACTAAAAACTTTAAAAACTAGTACTATGCACTTCTCAATGGGCAGATCATTCATCGGTAGCCAAGAACAGAGCTTTCAAATACCTTGTTTTACTTGTAAGTGATTGTTTATGCTACAATTAAGGTACATATGTGTCGTAAAGCTGCCCTTGTAAATCAAACAAGGAAACTCTGATATATTTGCCAGTTATCATGTATATCTACATCCAGTTACCATGTCCCATTTGAGATTAAAATGACGATTTACACTATGTGATGGAGTTAGAGAACCTTATAGACTGGTTAACTATTGTTGTAAATTAAATCGGAGAAAGCAAATGCAATGATGGCAAAGTTACAAAATCCTCTATTAAGACAGCTCACAGCAGACTAATGCTAGAATTGGTAAAAGTTTGGAAAGTTGTAAAGGATTCATTAGAAAACAGAGTGGAAATGACTGGAAATGAATGTTAATGCTATAAAAAGGAATATAGGATCAGAAGTCAAAATCCCATTTTACCTATTTTTCAAAATTTTTAATTAAATCCAGAACTAAAACTTTTCATGATTCTTGGGCAAAACCAGTAACAAAACCAAAATGCAAAGATGTTTTAGAACAAAAACCACATCCAAAACCAAATTAGGGGGGTCAGCTCACATCTCTAGTTTATCATCAGTACTATACCTTTTCTGATAAGCAGCACTGCCCTTCTGAAAAGTTTGTAAAATAAAACGTGATCTACCATGATCTGTTAATGAATTAGTTGCCATAGTAGAACTGTAATCCAGTAGAGGTCATAAACAGCTGGATTCTCATACATCTATACATTAAACAGAATGTTTAATGTGTGGATTCCTAGTGACTTCTAAATTGTTTAAAGTGTAATCACACAATACCATTCTTGAATTTAAGGCTTAGATAGGTCCCAAAAAAAAATAATGTCCCGGATTAAAAGTGCCTTTTGCACAGCAGTGTGTATCACGTACCACTGATTTCTACTGTCCTTAGGCACTGAAACAATCCCCACAAGTATTTTGCATAAAATTGCTATACGCCAGTGAATACAAGTGCATGCAGTTCATCTTCGAAAGCAAAGGACACTTCAGCTGCCTTTGATTTCAAGGGCAGAATGGGGAGGAAAGGAACGTATGCAGCTAGGCTATGTACAGTAAGGGTGTGCGAAGGTTGAGCGCACATGCATTCATCTGATTGAAGCTTTGGGCATCCCTGAGGAAGATGATTTTTTTAGCCGTATCATTGCACCAGGGCAGGTGTACGTGCCAATTGTTAGTGATGATGGTCATGTATGTATGCCAGACCATGTGTTTTCAATTAAGAGCAACTGTAAAATGCATTTTATTTAAAGAAGGCAATAACAATGTTCTGATAAATGTATTAAATGTAAAAACAATATTTTTTTAAGTGTTTTTTATTATTACATTGTTAACATGTATTAATGTAGTTTTTTTTTTTTCTGTATGCTCTGATGGGACTTTATATTGCACACATAAATTGTGCCTATCCTGCAGTGTGCTGTGTCTGTCTGCATATGGCAAGTGACAAATAGGCAAAGCGTACTAACACCTATATTCAACTGGAAACATTTCTTCAGATTCACTTGTACTTGAAAATGGGCATACGTGTGTGCAATTTTCCTCTGATTGGCAAGCCATATCTGGCCAAGCTGCTTAATCCTGAGAGGACTGGTCATGGGGCACAAGCTGAAGTCAAAGTATTGTAGAAGGTAAAATACTGATAGAAGAAGCCAAGGACAAAGGATTGAAGAAGGTAGAATCATGATGTACAGTCAAAAAAAAACAAGTCTTCTTCAAAGCATAAGTAGAAAAATCCAAAGCTAAGCTTTGCTCATGCAAAAGTTTAGTAGAACTGAAGGACTTTATAAAGGCTACTAGCAGGTGAGATAAATGTTATGATTGACTTGACCTTTTTAATAGCTGATTGCAGAGTAAGGAAAGCTGTTCAGTAGTCCAAGTGAGGAGACTAGCTAGATTACTGTTCTTAGCAGAGTGCTGATTACAGCAATTGAGAGACGTTGTTTGTAGCTGTCATTGTGAACTGTTTACTGACATCTGTCATCTGAAACTAGTGTTGAATCTTAACATGAGGAATACAATTCAATTACTGCACTGGGACCTTTAATTTAAATAAAAACATACCTATACCCAGTAGTTTTAAATACCAGTCATTATTATCAAATTGTGGAGTCTACCTGTGTATGTACGAGTACAAAGATAATGTGACATTTAAATGAATGTAGTCATTAGCCAAATTGTTTGACTAGGTTGCAGAATACATGTATCTCCTGACACACCAATGGGCTGCTGTCATTTCTCTATTACTACTGGGTAGAGATGGGTGGGCTTGGTTCCCCGAGATCCGAATCCACCCGAATTTCGCCTATTCGAGTACCGAGCCGAGCAGGCTTGGTACTCTCCCGTTCGGAATCTAAATCGAGGCAAAACATCATTGTGACGTATTCGTATTTCTGAGCTCTGTTCTCGCAAGATTTGAAAAGCATAAATACCAGCCTCCACAGCAATCCATCGCCATTCGACAGAGGGAGAGAGCAGGGTTCGGTCACAGGCTGTATTAGCGCAGGGACAGAGCAATAATTGTACACCTTATTCTTTCTATTATTCTTTAATTTCGAATCTGTTCAATTCTATTATTAATTCAAATTCTATTAGCAATTGTTAGAGCAGGAAGAGAGGAGGATAGAGGAAGCTTATTTTTCAATTTTTTGCACTACAAATGCTTTGGGGTCTCCCATATTCCCCAGTGTTTTAGACAAATTTTTCTGCTATCAAAAAAAGTCATATTTGTCAGCAGTATCTATCTAATACAATATTTTGCATTACAAGTGCTTTGGGGTGTTCAATATTCCCCAGTGTTTTACACAAATTTTTCTAGCTGTCAAAAAAAGTCATATTTGTCAGCAGTATCTATCTAATACAATATTTTGCACTACAAGTGCTTTGGGGTGTTCAATATTCCCCAGTGTGAAACAATAATTTTTCTGGCTGTCAAAAGTGATATTTGTCAGCAGTATTTCTAAAAAAAAATTGCACTACAAGTGCTTTGGAGTGTCCCATATTCCCCAGTGTGAAACAATAATTTTTCTGGCTGCCCAAAGTCATAATTAGCAGCAGTATTTATACAATTTTTTGCACTACAAATGCTTTGGGGTGTCCCATATTCCCCAGTGTGAAACAATAATTTTTCGGCCTGTCAAAAAAAGGTCATATTTGTCAGCAGTATCTATCTAATACAATTTTTGCCACTACAAGTGCTTTGGGCTCATTAAAATGGATTCAAAGCAGTCCACATATGAGCAGAATCAGCAACCAGGTTCTGTCACCAGTCCTGATGGTAGTGTTCCCAGTATGTCATCTGGGAAAGTCGATGTAAAAGTACATAATCTTTTTAAATCAGGCAAAAAAACACACACCAAAAAAAATTTACCCTGTTGAAGCGAAAAAGAAGTGTAACTGAGGAAAAGTTAAGTGCCGATAAAAAAAAAAATTGCCAACATGCCATTCTACAGACGCAGTGGCAAAGAAATAATGAGGCCTTTGACTTTCTCTATTAGTGGCAGATCAAAAAATGTTACCGAGCCTTCTTCTTGGATGGTCACTCGTGACCAAGCAAGACCAAGTAATTTGGAGCCTAAAAATGGTGCACAACTACTGTTACGCGTGAAAGCCGAGCTGCAAGAAAACAGTAAGGCATTAGAGGATAATGTATGCTCTGAATCAGAAATTACACCAATCCCTGTGGAGAGTCCATCCACCAGTGGTATGTCTAATCGTGAGCATTCTGTTAGTGTACCCATAAAGATGGGCCCTTTCAGCAGTTCTGCTAATGTGTGCCTGAACAGCCCGAGTGTAGCCGGTGATACACAAATTGAGGATGCCACTTTGGAATTAGAAGAGGATGAGGGGGAGATTTGTGTAGGCGACGAGGGTGCTAATGAGGATGTTGATGAGGATGAGGTTGTTTGTGTAAGTCCTGCACCAGTGGCAGCAGTTCTGGCACGCAACAAGAAAAAGGCCATTGTCATGCCTGGCCATAAAACAAAAAAAAACACTTCTTATGTGTGGAATTATTTCTACCCAAATCCAGACAACAATTGTATAGCCATTTGTAGTATATGTCAAGCCACAGTCAGTCGAGGGAGGGACCTTAACCATCTTGGAACCTTGTTTATGTTACGCCATTTGACGAGAGTTCATGGCAAAGTGTTGGGAAAAGCTGAAAGTTCTTCCAAAAAAATTACAAGCACTCCATCATTGGCTAGAACCCTCCAGTCACCGACATTCCGACGGCTACAAAATACACCCACAACACCATCCTCATCAATATCCTCAGTATCGCTCGGAGTTAGCCCTACTTCCCACTTATTAAGGCTGGATGACTCCTGCACTATAATTGATTCCTCTGAAGAAAGCGTTAGTCCCACTGCTGCTGCTGTTGCTGCTGCTGCTGGGGATGAATCGTCAGCCCAGAGGAAGGCCAAGAAAAAGAGCAGTCCTACGTTTCAACAATTAACTGTGAAGCAATCATTTGCTAGTGATAGCAGTCACCCAGTCGCCAAGCGAATCACAGACGCCAATGCTGCCATGTTAGTGTTAGATCTGTGTCCAATTTCCACAATAAACGCAGCTGGTTTTTCCACAGTTAATTGAGGTTTTGTGTACGCATTACAGAATTCCATCATGACACCATTTTCCACAACTATACCAAAAAATGTGTACAAATATAGAGATTGCGCTGAAAAATGCCATTCTGCCCACTGTCCACTTAACCACAGATATGTGGACAAGTGGAAGTGGTCAAACCAAAGACTATATGACTGTGACAGCCCACTGGGTTGGTCGTTCACCTTCACCAGCAGGAACAGCAGCATGTACACCACTACATAACATTTGTCATAGGCAGGCCACTCTATGTATCACCGGCTTCACTAACAGGCATACAGCTGACAATTTGTTACACAAACTAAGAGATGTGATTGAAACATGGCTTATACCACTTGGACTCTCCACAGGATATGTCATTTCTGATAACGCCAACAATATAGTGCGAGCATTACAGCTGGCTGAATTCCATCACATTCCCTGTTTTGCTCACACCATCAACTTGGTGGTGCAGAGCTTCCTATGAAATAACCGTGAAGTGCAGGAGATGCTTTCGGTGGCCCGTAAAATTTCAGGCCATTTAAGGCATTCTGCCACAGCATGTAGGAGATTGCAGCAGCTCCAAGAACAGTTTAACTTGCCCTGCCACCAACTTAAGCAAGAGTTGGTAACTAGGTGGAATTTCACCCTGTACATGCTTCAGAGGATGGAGGAACAGCACAAAGCCATCCAAGCATACTGCACAAGCCATGACATTGGGAAAGGAGGGGGGATGTATTTCACTCTTGCACAGCGGGGAATCCTTTCAGTGCTGTGCAAGGTGCTGAAACCATTTGAAAGTTGTGACATGTGAAGTGAGTAAAGATTCTACTAGTTTGAGCCAAGTCATTTCTTTAATTAGACTATTTGAAAAGCAGCTTGAGAAACTGAAGGAGGAGATGAAAGCAAGCAATTCCGCAAAGTATGTCGGCCTTGTAGATCAAGTACTTAATTCGCTTCACAATGATCCTCGAGTTATTAAGATCTTGAACTCGGATCAGTACATTTTGGCCACTGTGCTTGATCCAAGGTTTAAGACCTACATTGAGCCTTTGCTTCAAAATTAACGAGATGTGAACTTTTGCAAGGAGCTATTGCTCAGCAAGTTGTCCGCTGAACTGGGCCTTGGCTTGACGACATGTCCTTCTTCAGTTTTTTCAGGCAGCTGCTACTCGTAAAAAATTTAATTTTCAAAAAAGAAGCAGGGAAGAAGCAGAGGGCAGACCAGAACAGTTTAACATCTGGGGGTAAATGTATCAATGCCCGGATTCTTCAACTCCAGGGAGATCGGCGTCTTCAGCGCTTAAATTTAAAGCGGCGCTGCCTTGTAAAGGGAAACTTCCCTTTACAAGGCAGCACCGCTTTAAATTTAAGCGCTGAAGACGCCGATCTCGTCGGAGTTGAAGAATCCGGGCATTGATACATTTACCCCCTGGGCTGGTTTGAAGGATTTTTCAAAAAAATGTGTGACCTTGCCCATAACTCCATCCAATATGATTATTAAAATGCAAAGCATGGTGGAGGATTATTTTCAAGAGGTAATTGATATGGAAATGTCAGACAGTCCCTTTCCTTACTTTGAAGAAAAGCAAGCCATTTGGAGACCCATGTACAAACTTGCTTTGCAATACCTAAGCTGCCCACCCTCCAGTGTGTACTCTGAACGAGTGTTCAGCACTGCAGGGAACTTAGTCAGTGATCGCCGTAGAAGGTTACTTCCCAAAAATGTGGAGAAAATGATGTTTATAAAAATGAACTACATCCACAAGGAAGGCCTTCACCATCAAAGACATCCAAGCACTGACTGTTCTCTAATGGCGGATTCAAGCGGCGATGAATTGATAGTCTGTGATAATGACGTACACACTGATGAGGGTGAGGATGAAGCTGAAGATGATGACGATAACATCTTTTTAAAACTTTCTATTTAAGTGTAGGGTGCAATCTACCCCCAAAGAGGAAAGGGACTTGGGGCATTTCTATATCACGTACCGTCTTGAAAGGCTGTTGTTTGGGCAATTTCTCATTAAGGGTAGGGTGTCATACACAGACTGACCCCAAATTGGCTTTGTCCATTTCAATTAATATTGTACAGTCTATAACGGCTGAATTTTTTTGTATTTTCTACAAGTGGAGGGGGGCCTATAGAGACAGAATCCAAACTGCCGTTGTCTATTTCTATTAATATTGTACAGTCTATAATGGCTGAATTTTTGAGTATTTTGTACAAGTGGAGGGGGACCTAGAGACACAGAGAGCATTCCCAGTGTCCAGCTCCTGTCTGCATTATCAAGTGCTCAGTTCCTGTCTGCATTATCAAGTGCTCAGCTCCTGTCTGCATTATCAAGTGCTCAGCTCCTGTCTGCATTATCAAGTTCTCAGCTCCTGTCAGCATTACCAAGTTCTGTGAGTTCAGGTCTCCCATCAGGACTGGACTCCCTTTGTGAGACTTACCTGTGGTTGCAGTGCACCGCTATTCCAAGATCTGCTATAGTGGCTCTCTCTACACCTGCTGCGCTGAATACCATCTAACGGATCAGTTAAGTCTTCTATATTGTTGTTCCCATTGAACTGTTGCTCTGTCTTTTCATTTATGTATTTCTGTGCCACAATCCGTGGTGGACTGTTATTTGTGTTTCTTAATAAAGCCACTTTAACCACTTACGCTCTCTCCGTGGTCATACCTGGAAAATCCTGACAATAACGGCTGAATTTTTGAATATTTTCTACAAGTGGAGGGGGGCCTAGAAAGACAGAAACCAAACTGCCTTTGTCCATTTCAATTTATATTGTACAGTCTATAATGGCTGAATTTTTGAGTATTTTCTACAAATGGAGGGGGGCCTAGAGAGACAGAAACCAAACTGCCTTTGTCCATTTTTTTACATATTTAACTATAAGTGTAGGGTGTACTATACATCCAAAGACGATGGCTGCATTGCCAATATGCATAGATGGAGAGGAACACAATCTGGTTTGTGTGTAGAATTAATGAAGGCCTACCAGGAATTAAACTGTTTTTTTTGATAATTTATTAGCTTTACAATTACATTACTTATCCAAGAAACAGGTGGAGTACTAAATTTGGTTATTTGGTTATTTTATGCCCAAAAACATTGATTTTTAAACAAAATAGCAAAACAAAACCAAACAAAACTAAAACCAAAACCAAAATACGCAATGGCGGTTTGGCAAAACCAAAACCAAAACCAAAACACGACGGTAATCCAGATCCAAAACCAAAACCAAAACACAGGGATCAGTGTGCATCTCTACTACTGGGAAACTTTAGAGAGTTATCTGTGACTTAGGCAAGCACAATGCACATGTAAGGTCAAAGAGGAAATCATTGCCCATCTGAAAGTAACCATATATGTAGGGAAGTACAAATGTGATTATTTTATACTGTGAAGCCAGTATTGATAGAAATGTGTAACCACGCTGCATGGAAATTTACAGTTGGAGGCTCAATGCCAACCCTAGGTCATGCAAACAAGGTCCTTGACAAATCTGTAGTAGACACACCAACCTGAATCCATAAGTCAAGCTGACCCAAATAATGTAGACCACCTAGTCTGCCTCATGGAGCAAAAACTCTCCACAGATTACTCCTACTGGAGGTGTATCTCAATCAAGAATCTTGCAGGCATCAGAACTTGTAAAAGTGTTGATAACCCGCTAAAGGGTTGTTTACCATTTCATTACTGACCTAGAGGTACTTCACCCTACCTCTCAAGAAACAGAATGATACTGTAAGAGGTGAGAGGACTGTGTCATAAAAAAGGGGTGTGTGTGAATGAGGAAAGCTGGGGATAACAATATTCAAAAAATAGGACTACCCTTTCAGCGCTTCAAAGATCTACTGCAGCAGTTAGACTCACTAATGACTAACACACAAGTCAAAGATATACAAGACCTATAATATAAACGAGTGATTCTGCGCTGTATATCCCCCAATGAAAAATAAAAATAAAATATATGTAAATACTGAAATTCAATGTTTTTGACATAGGATGAATCTCCTTAGATCTTCAAAAATATTGTACATGAAAGAGAAATAAACAAAGTAACAGCACAACACTGTTGTTAAAATTGCAAATTTCATGTAAATAAAAGTCCATAAATACTGTGGATATAATCTGATATATATTTCTTCTGGTTATCCTTCCACCAAATAACTGCTAATAATAGTGCACATGGGTAATACTGTGTGGATCATCACTTAACCGATTAGACGCTCCGTAAGAGGCTCTACTCATAGGACTCTTTCTTTCAAGTTTTCATATAAATTGGTATGTTCTTGTTCAATTCCTCAGTTGGTACAGTAGTGCCAAGGTTGCAATGGAAGACTGAAATAAAAGAATCTACTACGTTTGAAAAATGTAATAAAGGTTGAAAGTATAAGGATACTCCTTCCAGATAACAGAGGTAAAAAGCATTGAAAATAAGATGAAACATGCCGCGGAATCAATGTCTCTATTCCTCCGTGATGTTATAGGGAAACAGGTATAGGAGTCATTCAAAACTTGTGAAACAAACTTCACTGACGCGTTTCAACCCCTAATCATAGGTCTTTATCAAGGTTATTGTTATTATCAGTTATTTGGTGGAAGGATAATCAGAAGAAATATATATCACACATTATATCCACAGTATTTATGAACTTTTATTTACATGAAATTTGCAATTTTAACAACAATGTTGGCTTATTACTGTGTATATTTCTCTTTCATGTACATTATTTTTTGAAGATCTAAGGAGATGCATCGTATGTCAAAAAACTTGAATTTAAGTATTTACATATATTTTATTTTTCATTGGGGATGTACAGCGCAGAATCACTCATTTATATTATATGGAAAGCTGGGATAAGCTGAAAACTGGCTGGAGTTGGATATGGAGATTAAAGTACAGCTGAAAAAAAGAAAAAGCAAGTGAAAGACAGAACTGCAAAGTAATGGAAAGAATAAGTGACAAGTGAAGACATAATTAACAAGAGGTAGAGAGCTGAAAGTGAGCAAAGTATAGCAAATTTAAAAGAAATACAGAAGCAGGAAGAAAAGTATGACATAGTGTTTAAAATAAAGCTGAATACAGTTAAACAGACAAAAGTGAATAGAATTCCAAGACCACCATTAACCTTCCTACATCTGATGGGAAGCTACAGCACACAAGAACCTTCTATTTGTTGATAGATAACCTTATACTGAATGTACATATGAACACATCTTACATAGTTCTGGACATTAGTCACTATTTGCACAAAACTGTCAGCCAGTGAACAAGAAAGGAAACTGTTACAGTAGGTTCATTTTTGTGTACACCGCCATTCACCTGTAATATACAGCGCTGCAACAATATATACAACCACAGAGAGAGATTGATACAAAATAAAAAATTATTTACCAGAGCGCTTCAATATATCACAGCAGCCCAAATCACATCAAAAGGAGACCACCCTTCTTAATAAATACATACAACAAAAAGATGGATCACCAGGCGCTTGATATACGTCTCAAATAAATATCAAGAGTCCAAATAGATGTCTTCCTAACTTTCTTCTCCTTTTTCTTCACCGTCTCATAATCATCAGTATAAGGACCGATAAAAGAAACAAATATGTATAATGGTGAATTATATCACAACAAGAATACTCTATAACATCCAATGGGATATCTCACCAGGTGGGGGAATTGTTATCACCAAAACTCAAGTCCCAGTGAAAAAATAAATGTGAGTTCAATCACCATGGGTTCTTTAGGCCCCCAATGGTATTATGCATACATCAATCATGAATAATATAGGCCTTATCACATCTCTCTTGAGTAGGTTCCCACAGCAACTCTTCTTACACCTTCTCAATATCCCTCTTTCCAGGACAGGTCACACTCAAAAACCAAAAACTCAATCTAGGAGCTTTACCTTAAAATCATTTTATTAAAACAAATTAAAAATAGAAGAAACACATGTAGCAATTGCTCCTACCAGATGGTGCAGGAGATACAGCTTGTATATAGGGAAGCAATCGTATCACTATCCCTCACTCCAACATGTGCAGATCTCACAACACTCCAACAGCAGGAACACAGTTAAATACCAATGCTTTTCGATCCCTTCACTTGGATCTTTCTCAAGGTGTATCCATATCTCTCTCAAGGTGGTTATTTATAATACTAACCCACCAATCACAAGACAGATATATTTTCAAATATTAAATACTTAACAGTGAATCTTAACATATTCCTAGTAGGTAATGACATCAATCCATAATAACAATATCAATAATAATACATAATAACACATATTATTACTAATCAGTCACATGTATGTGTGACTGATTATCCCTGGCCCGCTCACAATCAAAACGATGCAATTGAAGCTGGCTTTGTTTAAGGCTGATTTGGTGTCTGATATGCGCTCCTCTTTGTGTGAAATTAATGCACAGTTTATAGAAACAAAGTGGCTAACATTGAGAACTGCTCTAGGTGAAACAACTTTAAAGTACAAGGTATCCTGGAGTCAGTATCTTATTCTGAGCTTTCACATTCTGTTCAGGAACTGTTCCAGAAACTAGTTCCAGATGCTTCTGATCAAGATTTGGACCGTATTCACAGGCTATCCAAGCCAAGGTCGAGCCTGGAGACGATACCCCGGGACATGCTTATGCAGGTCCAATTCTACCATATTAAAGAGAAGATAATGCGGGTGGCTAGAGTTCCTGACTCGGAGATCTCTAGGAATTGCACTTTCCCTTATTTCTCTCCAGCCACTTTGCCAAGCTGTGGTCCTTCCAGCCCATCACCAGAGACCTAAATGACCAGGAGATAAATTACCACTGAGGCTCTTCAGTGAAACTTATCATACAAAGTAACAACTCCAGCCATATTATTGTCTCTTGAAAATGGAATACATCTCCTGCAATCCTGGGATATACAGTTGTCCTCCACTAACCAGCATTCGCAAACACGAGTTCAACAGGAGTGATTGCGTGTAACCAGTTACTGAATGATAAGCTATCTGCTTCCTTGATTCTTTCACACCCGTTTTGAGCCGGCGGAACCTGCACACTGTCTTGTCATTCTTTCTGACCCCACTGGTCTGTAGTTTGGGACTATTTCTGTCACTATTGCAAAGATGACCTTTTTTCTTCGGAGGCTGGTAAGCGAGATTCTATCCAGTGAACTTTCTATTAGCTAGTAATTTTTTTGCCTATTTCTATGTGCGTCACTTTGCCCTAAATTATCTTTAATTGTTTATTACGTCCTTGTTGTCCTTTATGTTGGTCCTTTCGATTTTGAGGGCAAGTTAGGGTTTTGAGTTAGATGTATGATACCTTATATGTTCATTTATTGTTATATCTTCCTGCTAATCATTGTGGGTGGGTATCGTATCATATTGTTGTTTGGTTGGTACGGCTGAAGCCTCACACTTCAGGTCATGTCCCCCTGATATCGATTTTCCTGTAAGTTTTCCCTCCAGCGACTACGTTAACCCCAAGCCTGGGGTTATTTTTATTCTCTTTTCTCCTGGTTCTCCTTCCTCCCCTTCCCTCACTTCCCCCCCATCCCCAAACCTTTTCCCCATCCCAAGTACACGCAATAGCTACCAGTTAGCTCCTCTGGTCTTTAGAGACCATAGGTTTCCGACTTGCTATAGTGCAAACGCCCCCTTTAAACATACCAGAATGGCACTCCTGTTTAGCTCCAAGTCTAATTTTACACTTACCTCTAGTGTTGCAAATAAAAATGGCTATTACTTAATTGTGATAGGATCTCTGGATGGACAGATGGTGACCATTGTATCCTTAAATGCCCCCCTACTCATGCCAGGTCCCCTTCCTCAGGTCCCCCCGAGATATTGAGGCACATAAACAGGGTACACATGCTGATTATCATGGGAGACATTACTATAGTTGCAGACCCCAAACTAGATAATAGATCCTTCACACACACACTCTGCCGCTCGGTGGATAACTCGGTGGGCCCCTCTGCAGCATTCTTTAGACTTTTGGCGGAGTTCGGTCTCTATGATATCTGGAGGGTCCTGGCTCTGTTGGAGCATGTACAATTCATATTATTGCATTGAGTTAATCCTGATGGATAAGTGGTCATTGCAGAATACTAAATCAGCCGGGATCCTCCAGATGTTGGGGGCCGACCATGCCACAGTGGTCTGGACTTGGTGGTTCCCTAGACTGGTAATACCTCCAGGTTCCTGGCACCTCTTTCCATATCTCCTTACTCTGTTAGAGGCCAAAGTTGCACTCAAGGAAACACTTAATACCTTTACTGCTACCAACTCTCCGGAGGACACCTCCGTCTTTAACTTCTGGTGCACACTTTAGGTCAGTAGTGAGGGGCTCCACTATTCAAACCACGGTGAGAATTAAATGCACCTTCCACCAGAGGGGACTGGAGACAGAGCTGTCATCCCTTGAGCCCCTTAATAAAATGCACCACTCTACAGATCTTAAGTCCCGCATTGCCCTTCTGAAGACCCAACTATAGAAGATAGTCCTTACCTCTACCCAACAACCGCTGAATAGGTTGATGCAGAGATTTACATGGCGAGTAACAGGGCAGTAGGTTGCTTGCTAGAAAATTCAAGGGACAAAGGGCGCAAAATTGTCAATACTTAATGACTGCCTCAGAGGCCAGAATTTCAAACCCTTGGGATATTGCCAACGCCTTTGCAGCCTATTACTTTAAGCTATACAATCTCTGTACCGATAACATCACGCCTGAAACAACTCCTTCTTTGATAGCGGATTCCTTAAGAAAGCATCATCGTCCAGTACTAGACGAAGACTCCAAATTGGCCCTAAATGCTCCCTGGACACAAGCCGAGATCCTGACCATGATTAAATCATTACCTAAGAATAAGGCCACGCGCCAATTAACAACTTTTATTTCACATTTTGGTCAGAGCTCACTCCAATTCTAGAACGTTTGTTTAATGAGGGTATACAACAAGGGAACTTCCCAGTAAAAATGTTAAAGTCTCGTATAGTGATGATGCCCAAACCGGGTAAGGACTGAAACTTGTGTCAAACCTATAGATTTAAAAAATCAACTGATAGCAAATACACTTAACCCCCCATGTGGGCTTCATCCTGTGTCGTTAGGCATCCAACAACACCCAGAGGACGATTAACATCATTGAACAGGCCAATAAAATAGGTCATGTATTACTGACATTGTCATTGGATGCCGAAAAGGCTTTTGACAGGCTCTAGTGGAACTAAATGTGCGAGGTCTTTATTAAGCTCGTTATTATGGTCCTTCAGCTTCCATTTACAGTAATGGTTTCATATCTGATAGGTTCCCGAATTTCAAATGGCACTAGGCAGGGATGACCGCTTTACCCGTTCATATTTGTTCTAGATATAGAGCCTTTAGCTGAGCAGATTAGACTAAATCTACAATTCCCAGGTATCGAACTAAAACCAAGCATAAACTATGTCTTATTGCGAATGATATCTTTTTGTTAGTGACCAGCTCTGAGACCTCGCTACCAACGTTCCACGACACGTTACGTGGCTATGGTGACGCCTCGTACTACAAATTGAATACCTCCAAGACGGAAGCTCTGTCTATTAATATCCTGGTGGATTGCCTAACTCGATTAAAGATGAAATTCCAGTATGCCTGGAAGTCCTCCTCCTTGCCGTACCTTGGGATACTAATCATTCCTAATATAGACTCCTTGCTTGACGGTTACTATACCCCCCCCTTCTGCTCCATTTGACTAACCTAACAAAGTCTTGGCAGTGTCACAAGATCTCCTGGCTGGGTAGAATAGCTGAATTTAAGATGACTCTATTGCCCAAAATGATGTATCTGTTTCTGCTCCCCAAGATATATCTATAAATTACATTCCCTAATCACCGCATATTTGTGGAAGAGTATACCACAAAGACTGGCCCACTCCATCATCAGTCGACAGAAGAGATCAAGGGGCCTAGCCCTCCCCGACTTAGTTAAATATCAGGAAGTAGCCGTCCTGGCCCAGCTGTGAGATTAATCCCTGCGTGCCCTCTGCAAACCTTGGGTTGACCTGGAGAGAAATCTTAATCATACTTTCCCGTTGGTCGACTTCCTCTGGATATCTAAACCCTGGCACTCAGTATCCTCCGACCTCTCCAGACTTACAAGAGATATCCTAGTGGTTTGGGACAAAACTTAAGTTAACAAAATTGAAGTCGAAAGATGACTTAAAACTCTCTACGTCAAACCTCTCCCTACATACTGATTGCTGACCTTAACCTTTCCCTTTGGTTCAGCAAATGTATTACCTCAGTCATATTCTCCATTCAAACCAGACTCTCCTATCTTTCACCCAGTTGCAGGAGCACATTGACTTCCCTAGGAAGGACTTTTATAAGTGCTTGCAGGTTTGTCATTGGCTCCTGTCTCTCTATTCCCACCTCTTCCCTCTACAACACCCCCCCCTCCAATTCACTAAACTGAAAACAGGACCAAATAGTGCCACCATCACTTTTTGGCATAGGTATCTCATAGATGGGAACGAACCCTCGAAAACACTGTCACAGCTCCTCTGGGAAAGGGACATAGAGCAGGTGCTTGATTCAACCAAATGGGAGATGGTCTTTCAAGCCGCCCATCGCACGTCTCGTTGCCTCAACCCCACTGAGATGATGTTTAGATTGTTGCACAGGCTTTACTTGACTGCACAAGAATTGTGGGGTAATGCTGACATTTTTCATATATTTTGTGAGTGTTCCGGAGTTGACTTTTACTGGTCCACAGTGTTCACACTGATAGCAACCGTCACTAAAACCACTATCCCTATTGCTTCTGATGTTGCTCTCTGGCACTTGTTATCCCCTCAATTCTCCTCAGAAGACCGCTATGTCATTGACCATATATTCATATGAAATGGTTTGCTTGGAGTACATATATGTCTAACCACTCTATCTCACTTAGCTCCCAATCCCTACAGGGATCCAATGGCCCATGATTAGCTTGTCAGTGAACTGTTGATCACTGTGTTAATACTTCTATGTACTGTATTGTAACTATGCATTGTACTGACTTGAAATGCATGTTCTGTACCCTGCCCCCTTTCCCTGTGTAGTCCCCCTTCCTCCCCCGTTTTCTTTTTGCTATCTGTACTAATAATTAAAAAATATATAGTAAAAACTATTGTTTGGGAAAAAAAACTTGGGGGGTCATGTAGAGTTGAAGGTAAGTGCAAAAATTGTTTTTTGAACTATGCATCACAGTTGAAGAATTTACATCTCATTCTGTTCTCTATACTTATAAAGGCGGAACGGGGCAGGGAGTGGGTGGGCAGGTATTGGTGCAGCACAGTAAGAGGGCATTAAAGCTCCTTATATATTATGCTGAGGGGGCAGAAGTCGCAGATACATGTCTAGGAGACTTTTGTGGCTGCTTTCCCACTGTTGTAATCCATTCTGATGATGATGATGATCAACAGGAGAGATCATTTTGTGTAAAACATAAATAATAATAAAAAGCAGACTGCTGGTACCCATGCTGGTTTGGGGGGGGGGGGGCATGCTTTTAAAGAAAATATGTATATCATGGGCAGTTGCATAAAATATGTTTAAAGTGTATCCAATGCTATAAATTTTGGCTCTAATGGAAATGTATGCATTTTGCATACTATTCTATTCTATTCTGATGTGCATCTATTTTAAGTTATGTTTTAAGTTACGTTTTAAGTTACGTGTGGCTCAGACTACTAAGAAAACTACGGGACACAAATTAGGTTTATGTGAAAGCATAAATTGCTAAAACCCAACATACTGGCATGGAAATTGAAGTAAAATGACTGGGAAGGTTTATTTTTATTTAATCTATTGGGATATCATCTATTATTACTTTAACCTTTAGAATGTCAAACTTAAAATTGCATTTCAGTTTGTTGATTATTATTCAACCTACCATAATATCTACTGTAGTGTTACCAATTCTGATCCAATGATGTGACCTAGTTAAATTTGACATGCATTGTGGTGTTCATCATCATGTTGTCATTGAAATGTCACTAATGGTCATGTTAATAGCTAATATTGTTCATTATTATTTGTGATGTCCTTTGTTATATCACCTATTGAGATTTAGTTATAAAGTTGTCTTTGTACTCAATGTAATGTTATGAGGTTATTTAGTATGTTGATACTCGCCATGTACATTGTTACATCAGTGTGACAAGACACATTGTGATTGTTTGGTTACACCTGAGGATCTGTCTGTACCCAGACTGGGTTATGTCTCTGGAGCTGGACTAGTGACTACGTGAACAAATCTGGGTGGCATGATAATGTTCCTCTGCATGTAGTGAATAGACTGGTGTAGATGGTGATAACACTAGCAGGGGAGAGCAATCAGGAACTGTATTGTCGGACCGGACTGAAAGCGGAATGCTGGATCGGACTGTACAACGATGCTTTAACCGGAATGCTGGAAGAGGATTGCTGTAACCGGAATGCTTTGACCGGGATGCTTTAACCGAAATGCTGAAAAAGGATTGCTGTTACCGGAATGCTGAAAGAGGATTGCTGAAACCGGAGTCGAACCAGAGTGGATGGAACCAGATTGCTGGAATTGGACTGAAGCCAGAATGCAGACTACACTGTCAGAGCTGGATAAATCGCAAGACTGGAACCTGCTGGAAACCAAGTTGGCATCTGAAATACAACATTGAACTGGCACCAGGTAAGGGCTCCAGATAGTCCTTTTATAGTTGTTGTTGATTTATGATTGAAGACTCCAATCAGCTGGGTTGAAGCAGCACTCTGAGTTTCTGATCTGGATCAGGTGACTATATCCAAGATGGCAGCTCCCATGGACTGGTTTTGGAGGGAATCTAAAATGGAGGCTGTTATCACCGGATTGGCTGAGAGGAATCATGTTACTGAATACAAGATGGCTGCACCCATACTCTGATTCTAGAGGGATCTCTAGAGTGGAGACAAACTGGACAGCATCCTATAGAGAGGTCTGAAACCAACAGAGCCTGAGGACCGCAGGGACAACTTGGAAAGGCAGCAAAGAGGTAAGTGACAGAATCTGAGAGCCTGGTGTGTAGCATCTTTGTTCTTGGATCCATTAGGAAAGCACTGTGAATTTTTTTCTGTTATTTCTATACCTTCTTTTAATGATCATTTTACAAATAAAACTATCTGGTACATAAATGAGATTATATAACCAATTTGAAGTACTGTTCATGACCCTCATATCTATAGGACAATGAAGATAGAACAAATGACAGTGCTAAATGCCGCACAACTTGACACCTGAAGGTCTGAATATAGATTATGACTTTGGTTCTTTTCTAAACAACTAAAAATTTTGTTTCTCTTCATTGGTATAACTTTTCTTTCTTTCTCTCTCTATTAATATAATTTAAAAACAATATTTATATTATATATATATTTTCAACATTTTTACTTATATTTCCTAATTGTGACCTATTTCTTCAAATAAATTTCTTAGGTAAAAATTAGAACATTTTATCATTCAAATTTAATTTGTTTTTATAGTAATTCCCTATTTCCAAGTTTTAATTGAACAATTACTCACAGACAAAATATAATAATAATAATCTCTATAACATACAACTTCTGAAGAATTCCCAGCACAGGACAAAATGCTTAAAGTTTATTGGAAGCATTGTTACATTTACAACTTGCAACAATGAATGTGACTCATTATTTGCTCTCCTAATAGCATTTTCAATTACCCAGTTTCTGGGTTTATTACTATATGATCACTGCCACAAAAAATTAATTGATTCAGCTTTATATGGCTTACTTAGAAGAGTTTTCCTTATTCTCACCACAGCAAGGCATTACTATAGCAGCTGTCCATGGTATAGGTCATGCCTGGCCAACATGTGGCTATCCAGGTGTTGTGAAACTATAAATCACAGAATGCCTTGGCTGCTATCGACTGTCTTTCTGCTGGAAAAGTATGCTGGGGCTTGTTGTTTCACAACACCTGGAGAGCCAAAGGTTGGCCAGGCCTGGTATAGGTTTTTCAGTTGTAGGGTGAATTACAGCTGGGGTGGTCAGTGATGCAGCAGTCACATAAAGGATGGAGCAGGTCAGCAGGTCCATGGCAAGTTTTCAATGCAGGTGGTCACTGGAGCAGGAATAGAGTAACTCAATGGTGATATGTGGGTCCGTGGAAAGTCTGCAGCATTGGCAGTCAATGGAGAGGTGGTGGAGCAGCTAAACTGTCATCATGCCATTGGAGATTTATGCAGGTATTCAAGATGACACATGCATCTAGGGCATATATGCACATGGGTTTTCTTTCTAAGTGACAAAAGTTAACCACATGCTAAACAGCTGAGTTAGATTTACAATGGAATGACTTTTTGTATATGTGGCTATAGTTAATTATGTTGACTCATAATGGCAGCCACATGTTCAATGTTAGCCAAAGTGTACCATGAGTTACTCAGTTCCTGCCCCTTCAATTGCCAGCACACTGTGTTCAGTTTTCTTTGAGGGGCATACATTGGCAGACACACAACAGTTTTAAATGGAAATTGCAAATCATTTTGAAAAAAAAATCTTTTTATTATTAATCTTTATTTATATAACACCACTATATTACAGATCACAGAGCTTACAGTCTAAATTTTAATATTTTGAACCCTGTCATAACGAAGGATAAGCAGAAAAATGAGCAATCAAATTGTTTTAAATATAACCACCTCTACTAACAATTTGTTTAATTTCAATTATATCTTGGTTGACTCTATTTATGATTGAATGCATTGAAGATAAAGGCGGAACCCCATATCACAGATTCCAAAAAGAGGATACCAAAAAATATCTATAGCACACATATCATAAATCCCTAAAAGTGGAAAGACCTTTTATCAAAGGTAACCAAACAAACAAACCAACCACATCAGGGGGTAAATGTATCAAGCTTCGATTTTGAAAAGCCAGCTATTTTCTTGCGGGTGTTTCATCTCGCAGATGTATGACAGTGAGATTTTAGGTAAAATCGCCAGAGATGTGTTTCTGTCAATATCGCCATTTCCAAAATCAATAGAGATCAAACTCCCGACTGTTTGCCACTCTAGCTATGCAAGTCTTAAATGTATGAAACTGCGATTAAGCAAACTCTCCTAAATATGCTTTAAAAATTGCTAGATACAACATGCTGTTTCCCAATGGCGTGATTAGTAAACACATCACTGTTACACTGTCTGTCTATACAGACGGAGGTCCGATAGCTGTAAAATGTTTAAAAATAGATAACAGTTTGTTTGGTTTTTTTTTAAAAAAAAAGGTTTCCCCAGACCTCGCGACTGTGCTAAACTCATTGCATATCGGAACTTGTACAGTGTACAAGCTGTTTAAAGCCATCTGTCAGCTTTTTTTTTTTTAACCAGTCAAGTTCCCTTTGGATTACAAATATGGGAGCCCTTCTGGCCTGAAGAACAGAAGACTGCAGTCAACAAGGGGACCCTTCTGGCCAGAAGTACAGAAGATATTTACAAGCAGGGACAATTGGAATTACAAATTTATTCTGGATATTTCAAGCAGGGACAATTGGAATTAATTTTGGACACGGTTTACAAGCATTTTCAGATTGAAAGCTGCTGACAACAGATGAAGAATTCAGATTGGTAAGTATATTGGGGTTTTCTTATATTTAATAAATGAGGGTGAATGAGGTTGTTTAGTGTATTTATTGGGGTTTTATTATTTTTAATAAAATGTTGTGGTTTTAAACAAGGTGTTGTGGTTTTGTAAACATTTTGTTTTGTGGTACTTCAGGTCTCAGCCAGCCATGGGTGTCAGGTCATGTTTGCATTTGTGAGTCTCCAAGTGGCTGCCATGGGTATGCTGCTGCTTGTAGTTATATAAGCATCAACATGCCCACACTGTTTAGGGCAGCCCTGGTTGGCTGAGACAGGTACTTCCACAAAACAAAATGGCATCTGTTTTTTTAACTTTATTTTTGCCGATATAACACTACACCCACCACTCAGGGGTGTAGAAAAATTCCTAGTGCTTTCAGCACTGGGATGGTTATTCCTAGAGGAGAGCCCACTCAGGTTTTTCGGCAGACCCCACTCCCTAGGGAATCCAGCCCAGCGCTGAACAGCCTGGGGTTGGTGTGTCATTATGGAAGGGGACCTCTGCCGCGTGTGCCGCTGCTTTAGTGCCAACCACCCCAGCTGGTTTGCCTAGTGCTGGTTGAGTGAAAATTGGGGGGACCTCACTCAAATGTTTTCCCGATTTTCACGCAACCAGCAGTAGGCTTGCAGCACTAGGGTTAATAGTGGTCGGACGGGGGGGGACTCCCTGTATTTTTTATTGAACATTTATCTATTTTTAAAATTTTGACAGCCGTGGGAACCTATGGCTCTATAGGCAGGGCAGTGAAACAGTGATGTGTTTACTAATCTCGCAGCTAGGAAGCAGCGTGTTGTATCTGGGATTTCAACCTAAATACAGGAGAGGTAGCTAAACAGGGGAGTGTTTGACATTGCAGCAAATAGCCAGAGATGACCAGCGATTTTGAAGATCAGAGTAAAAAGCGTAGCTTAATACATCTGTCGACACAGGGACTGAAAGATTTGCTGTGATTTGAAATCGCTGAAAAAAATCAGACCTTGATATATTTACCCCCAGATGGTAGGATGTATTGATTTAATCTCATTACATTTGTATTTTTTTAATGTCTTGTACATAACAAGAACTTCTGAAGAATTCCCAGCACAGGACAAAATGCTTAAAGTTTATTGGAAGCATTGTTACATTTACAACTTGCAACAATGAATGTGACTCAATATTTGCTCTCCTAATAGCATTTTCAATTACCCAGTTTCTGGGTTTATTACTATATGATCACTGCCACAAAAAATTAATTGATTCAGCTTTATATGGCTTACTTAGAAGAGTTTTCCTTATTCTCACCACAGCAAGGCATTACTACAGCAGCTGTCCATGGTATAGATCATGCCTGGCCAACATGTGGCTATCCAGGTGTTGTGAAACTGCAAATCGCAGAATGCCTTGGCTGCTATCGACTGTCTTTCTGCTGGAAAAGTATGCTGGGGCTTGTTGTTTCACAACACCTGGAGAGCCAAAGGTTGGCCAGGCCTGGTATAGGTTTTTCAGTTGTAGGGTGAATTACAGCTGGGGTGGTCAGTGATGCAGCAGTCACATAAAGGATGGAGCAGGTCAGCAGGTCCATGGCAAGTTTTCAATGCAGGTGGTCACTGGAGCAGGAATAGAGTAACTCAATGGTGATATGTGGGTCCGTGGAAAGTCTGCAGCATTGGCAGTCAATGGAGAGGTGGTGGAGCAGCTAAACTGTCATCATGCCATTGGAGATTTATGCAGGTATTCAAGATGACACATGCATCTAGGGCATATATGCACATGGGTTTTCTTTCTAAGTGACAAAAGTTAACCACATGCTAAACAGCTGAGTTAGATTTACAATGGAATGACTTTTTGTATATGTGGCTATAGTTAATTATGTTGACTCATAATGGCAGCCACATGTTCAATGTTAGCCAAAGTGTACCATGAGTTACTCAGTTCCTGCCCCTTCAATTGCCAGCACACTGTGTTCAGTTTTCTTTGAGGGGCATACATTGGCAGACACACAACAGTTTTAAATGGAAATTGCAAATCATTTTGAAAAAAAAATCTTTTTATTATTAATCTTTATTTATATAACACCACTATATTACAGACCACAGAGCTTACAGTCTAAATTTTAATATTTTGAACCCTGTCATAACGAAGGATAAGCAGAAAAATGAGCAATCAAATTGTTTTAAATATAACCACCTCTACTAACAATTTGTTTAATTTCAATTATATCTTGGTTGACTCTATTTATGATTGAATGCATTGAAGATAAAGGCGGAACCCCATATCACAGATTCCAAAAAGAGGATACCAAAAAATTTCTATAGCACACATATCATAAAACCCTAAAAATGGAAAGACCTTTTATCAAAGGCAACCAAACAAACAAACCAACCACATCAGGGGGTAAATGTATCAAGCTTCGATTTTGAAAAGCCAGCTATTTTCTTGCGGGTGTTTCATCTCGCAGATGTATGACAGTGAGATTTTAGGTAAAATCGCCAGAGATGTGTTTCTGTCAATATCGCCATTTCCAAAATCAATAGAGATCAAACTCCCGACTGTTTGCCACTCTAGCTATGCAAGTCTTAAATGTATGAAACTGCGATTAAGCAAACTCTCCTAAATATGCTTTAAAAATTGCTAGATACAACATGCTGTTTCCCAATGGCGTGATTAGTAAACACATCACTGTTACACTGTCTGTCTATACAGACGGAGGTCCGATAGCTGTAAAATGTTTAAAAATAGATAACAGTTTGTTTGGTTTTTTTTTTAAAAAAAAAGGTTTCCCCAGACCTCGCGACTGTGCTAAACTCATTGCATATCGGAACTTGTACAGTGTACAAGCTGTTTAGAGCCATCTGTCAGCTTTTTTTTTTTTAACCAGTCAAGTTCCCTTTGGATTACAAATATGGGAGCCCTTCTGGCCTGAAGAACAGAAGACTGCAGTCAACAAGGGGACCCTTCTGGCCAGAAGTACAGAAGATATTTACAAGCAGAGACAATTGGAATTACAAATTTATTCTGGATATTTCAAGCAGGTACAATTGGAATTAATTTTGGACACGGTTTACAAGCATTTTCAGATTGAAAGCTGCTGACAACAGATGAAGAATTCAGATTGGTAAGTATATTGGAGTTTTCTTATATTTAATAAATGAGGGTGAATGAGGTTGTTTAGTGTATTTATTGGGGTTTTATTATTTTTAATAAAATGTTGTGGTTTTAAACAAGGTGTTGTGGTTTTGTAAACATTTTGTTTTGTGGTACTTCAGGTCTCAGCCAGCCATGGGTGTCAGGTCATGTTTGCATTTGTGAGTCTCCAAGTGGCTGCCATGGGTATGCTGCTGCTTGTAGTTATATAAGCATCAACATGCCCACACTGTTTAGGGCAGCCCTGGTTGGCTGAGACAGGTACTTCCACAAAACAAAATGGCATCTGTTTTTTTAACTTTATTTTTGCCGATATAACACTACACCCACCACTCAGGGGTGTAGAAAAATTCCTAGTGCTTTCAGCACTGGGCTGGTTATTCCTAGAGGAGAGCCCACTCAGGTTTTTCGGCAGACCCCACTCCCTAGGGAATCCAGCCCAGCGCTGAACAGCCTGGGGTTGGTGTGTCATTATGGAAGGGGACCTCTGCCGCGTGTGCCGCTGCTTTAGTGCCAACCACCCCGGCTGGTTTGCCTAGTGCTGGTTGAGTGAAAATTGGGGGGACCTCACTCAAATGTTTTCCCGATTTTCACGCAACCAGCAGTAGGCTTGCAGCACTAGGGTTAATAGTGGTCGGACGGGGGGGACTCCACGTATTTTTTATTGAACATTTATCTATTTTTAAAATTTTGACAGCCGTGGGAACCTATGGCTCTATAGGCAGGGCAGTGAAACAGTGATGTGTTTACTAATCTCGCAGCTAGGAAGCAGCGTGTTGTATCTGGGATTTCAACCTAAATACAGGAGAGGTAGCTAAACAGGGGAGTGTTTGACATTGCAGCAAATAGCCAGAGATGACCAGCGATTTTGAAGATCAGAGTAAAAAGCGTAGCTTAATACATCTGTCGACACAGGGACTGAAAGATTTGCTGTGATTTGAAATCGCTGAAAAAAATCAGACCTTGATATATTTACCCCCAGATGGTAGGATGTATTGATTTAATCTCATTACATTTGTATTTTTTTAATGTCTTGTACATAACAAGAACAAGCAAAAAGAGGTCTAGGATATATGCAGTCATTAAGGAAAGTAAAGCAAAAAAAGCAATTGGCTAATAATGTAAAAAAGAAGCTATATCTCTAAAAAGAAGAAAAGACTGAAAGACAATGAGCCTGATTTATTAAGAAAAATATAGCAAAAAAGAGTAACTTTGCACCTTGGCAAAACCATGTTAGATTGGAGGGGGAGGTAAATTTAAAATGTGGGGACAGATTTATTGTTGGGGTAGGGCATGTCTTAAATCAACTCAAACAATTCAGAGTAAAAAAAAATGCTATCAAGTATTTGTGTGCTACATGAAAAAACAGCCAGTATTTTCCCTACCTTGCAAAATAATAAACTAATTTGCACCCCATGCATTCTAGCATGGTTTGCCCAGGAGCAAAGATCCTCTATTTTTGCTTTACTTTCTTTAAATACTCAGACCCAGTAAGTGTAAGCTCAACATACATAATTTATTATAATGTTAGTAAAATAGCACATTTACCGTATTGCTTCCAGTCTGCATTAGATGGCAGATTTTTCCACAGGATAATATTATTTAAATAATTCAGGTAAGATGGCAGGGCATGGAAGCCTTTCTGACTGTACCATACCTAAAGTGAATCAACATAAATTAAATAAATGTTCATTATCATAAAAACTGCATAAATTGTTCAAACATTTTATCTAGCTTTGGAGATACAAAGGGTCATTAATTAACTGCAAAATATGTGGAAGCACAATGCATTTATTTTTGCACAAATATGACAATTTGCGCTGCTTGAGTATATGATACATAGCTGCAAACCAACGTTCCTTTTTAGTAAATAAGACTTAATTTAGACTTTCATCATTGGAGTCTCACATATGACTTAAAGTAATTCAAGTAAGTTCAAGTTGCTGTCTTTTTTCATATGAATTTCATAATTTATATTTATTAATTTTAAAACATATTTTTTTGTTAATATAAATTGTCCCTTTAGTGTTCAAAAGGTGTAACAAACATGAGATTACCTGTCTCCAGACAGTTTCCAAAACACATGCCCTCCACTCCTATGCTTACTTGGGACATACTATATAAAAGTTACAAAACCCAAACATGACATACTGTCTCTGAAATAAATACATGTCCATACAAAACACATACGAAAAGAAAAAAATAAGTACATTTGCAGTGATTTAATTTGGCACGGGCACCACTAATTGAAATTAATTTCTACAATAAATAATTTTTACGATCCAGCCACAGTAGCTCTTTACAGAGATTTTTTAATCATTCACATCAGTTTCGAGGACAATTATACATAATTTGCTGCCTTGTATCATCCTTGATAAACTGTGATTTCTGTATAGAGTGCATACTTATTTATAGCATTTATCATCTGATAATACCACGTGACTTGCCAATATATTTTGATATACAAAATAATACACTATTGTGAAACAATATGTTTGGCAGTATTGTCCGATAAGTACACAACAGTGTCCTTGTCCAGGGGAAGACACAACACAAATAAATGCATCATTTACGGACACACAACCCACTACATGAAGGCTCATGAAATACAAATCCAACTTTTATTGTTTTTTTTGTATTAGTGCTTATATAAATGTTGTGCAAGTCAACTAAGTATGTAGTTGATGACTGAGGATAAAATTGTGAGAGTTCGTAATGCGTGAAAAACATATTCTATGACAACTCCATTTAACTATATTCATAAAATAAAAATATGCAGGTTGAATATATATATAATTATATAAATATTTGCACAGTATGTTGACTAGTAATCTGTAACTGAAATTGTAAATTTGTTTCATATGTATATGTGAAGCACTTTTAATTATTTATCATTATATACTGAGGGTCAGTTGTTCCTAGTTACCATGGTGACAGTGCCTGGATTGTCCTCTGTGTTAGGAAAGCAGAAGTGAGTGCCTGTTGAGAGGAGAGTGCTGTGCTAGGTGGTAAAAGATATGCAGTAGTTGAGCTAAAATATTGTGAAAGTCACCAAAATTATGTAATGTTCTAAAAAGAGAAACTAGAAAATGTGTCAAAGAAGAAAAGAAAGACTACAGCTGCATTCCTGAAATCCCAGGTCATGTGGCTATACAAACATATTAAAATAAAGATAAATAGAAGGTGCTGATCCCCAAATAGCAAGGTGAAAGGCAACATAGCTAGTTTACCATTTAAACATGGAAGACATTGGATTCCATAACGAAATTAAGAATGAAAAAAAATGAGAAGCGAGCAGTGAATAATGGACTATAAACAAAGATGATGCAAAACAGTAGCTGTATTGAGCTAATGACTGACTACCTATAAAAAGTATGTACATTTGTATAAATTACTTGCTGGTTGAAAGGAGCAAGGCTAGTTCTGTGAGCTGGCTGTCAGGATACCGGAATGTTAGAGTCAGGACTCACAGAGTTTTCCCGGGTTTAAAGGGTTCATTGATCACACAGACACAGAGAGTAGCAGGATACAATAGTACCTTTATTACAGAATAACACTAGACTGTATCACACTATCTTAATTATGCATAAAAAGGTATGTCACCAATCTCCTTAGAGTCCGCACAACAGCCCATATTCCATTTATTCCCTGTTCACTACTTTGAATCACTATGATTGCTTATTTTCTGTTATAAGGGAGAGAAAGGGACAGTTATGACATGCGGCCCCAGACCCTGTGACTACTAAGAATATTAGTAATTCAAATTATACATCAACCTCATTGCAGGTTATATACAATTCACAATTATATACTTGCCTACCCTACCCGTCATGCACTCATACAATGAAGTTTTTGAATTACAGAAAGAGAGAACATCTGCTTAATTTGGCTCAAAGTAAAGGTCAAATAAAATGTTGTATTCACCCTGTATCTGAATATCCAAACTTCTCTTTAGGTAAACAGAGGAAACAAGACCAATTTGAAGAGGTGGTGAGACTTCTGAGTAGTAGACATGTATCAATATCTGGCCTATGTATATGAATGTACCAATAAAACCATATAGTAATGAAGGAATTGATACTTAAAATACAAGAGATATTTCTATTGGTCTGAGCTAGATGAAGCCCGATTCTTGGGGCATATATCAACTACATGTTACATAGGACCACATATTCACAAGCCTATAATAATAATAATACAATTGGTCTAATTTATGTGAAGTCCAATTTTTAAATATTTAGATCAAGAACAGTCCCACCACAGGGTCTATATTTTAATCACCTTTTCCTACTTTTTTTTTTACAATCTATACTCTTTTACATATATTTGCCTATTTCTTGCTGATTGATAATGTTTTAATAGTACTTAATGTTTTAATCATTCACGGCAATCCCTCTAGACCTGGGGGTAAATGTATGAAGCTCCAATTTTTTCAAGTCGCCGGAAATCGGCGACTTTGCAGCTAAAATTTAAAGCGGCGATGGCTTGTAAAGGCAAGTTTGCCTTTACAAGCCATCGCCGCTTAGTCTGTTGCAATATACCAAATCTGTGACCTTTTTGAGCAGAAGAATTTCGAATCATGTCCCAATGCTAAGTATCTTACAGTTTAGAACTAATCTTCTACCAACCAGTGGTAAAACTAATCCCATTTGGTTTAATAGTGCTTCTATCAATAAGCATTTATTCAGTGAGCTACAATAATTTTTTATGCTTAACAGCAACTCTGCAAAACAACATGCTAATAAGATGGAGACTTGGTGTTCTCCTCTACTCAGACCCCCTCCCCTCTGCCGCACAAATATTCTAAACATTTTATTTTTGTTACGGTTACTCTATGTCTTACAGGGCTCTCTACACTAATACATAGGATGTTTTAAAGTCTACATTCCCTCTTTATTTATTTTCTGTGGTGAGTTAAAAGTGATAGATTTCTGTCAGCGCCACAATTCCCACTGAATAAGGTGGTCTAGAAGTTCCATATATATATATATATATATATATATATATATATATATATATATATATATATATATATAGAGAGAGAGAGAGAGAGAGAGAGAGAGAGAGAGAGAGAGATATATATATATATATATATATATATATATATATATTATATAGCAGCACATATTTAACTTGTAATTACATGGTGGTAAGGAGATATGTTAAACTCTCCTTATGCACTAAATAGAGCCTGCTGTAAGACTTTTGATAACCTTGATCAAGCTAAATGTACTACTCTCCAGATATTGGAACTGTGCTATCCCCACATCCAGCAACTCTTCCATGCTTGGACACATTGTCCACAATTTCTTGGATTTAACCAGGCTTCCTCTCACACTGTTCTATGGCAAAAAGACAACCTAAAACAGCTTAAAAGGTTAGAAGCAGTAGCTCTATGCAAAGTTAAAGGGAACCATAATGTAGGAGACACTTTCATTAATAGGACATTTCCTTAATTCCTAGAACTACTACAGCAATAAATACCCCATAGCTGGTTTTAGAGCTTCTTACAACTAGAGATGGGCAGGTCCGGTTCCCCGAGAACCCAACCCACCCGAACTTTGGGTTTCCGAGTACCGCTCCGAATACAAATCAAGGCCGAACATCATCGTGACGTCGTCGGATCTCGTGGCTCGGTTCTCGCGATACTTCAAGATTATAGCAATCCATCGCCATTTGACAGAGGGAGAGAGGAGGGTGTAGTCACAGGCTGATTAGAGCAGGGACAGAGAATACAATATTCTTATTCCAATTGCTGTAACAAAAATTGCTAGAGAAGAGAGGAGGATAGAGGTTTATTTTATATTTTTAATATTTGGCACTCCCCAGTGCTTTTGGGGTGTCCCCCATAATTGTACATAAATATTTCTGGCTGTCAAAATTACTATCTGTCAGCAGTATCTACCAACTAATTTTTAGCACTCCCCAGTACTTTTGGGGTATCCCCCATAATTGTGCATAAAGATTTCTGGCTGTCAAAAGTCATATCTGTCAGTAGTATCTACCAAATAATTTTTAGCACTCCCCAGTGCTTTTGGGGTGTTCCCCATAATTGTGCATAAATATTTCTGGCTGTCAAAAGTCATATATGTCAGCAGTATCAACCAAATAATTTTTAGCACTCCTCAGTGCTTTTGGGGTGTCCCCCATAATTGTGCATAAATATTTCTGGCTGTCAAAAGTCATATTTGTCAGCAGTATCTACCAAATAGTTTTTAGCACTCCCCAGTGCTTTTGGGGTGTCCCCCATAATTGTGCATAAATATTTCTGGCTGTCCAAAGTCATATCTGTCAGCAGTATCTACCAAATAATTTTTAGCACTCCCCAGTGCTTTTGGGGTGTCCCCCATAATTGTGCATAAATATTTCTGGCTGTCAAAAGTCATATCTGTCAGCAGTATCAACCAAATAATTTTTAGCACTCCTCAGTGCTTTTGGGGTGTCCCCCATAATTGTGCATAAATATTTCTGGCTGTCAAAAGTCATATTTGTCAGCAGTATCTTACCAAATAATTTTTACCACTACAAGTACTTTGCGCTCAGAATGGATTCAAAGCAGTCCACATATGATCAGAATGAGCAACCAGGTTCTGTCACCAGTCCTGATGCTTGTGTTCCCAGTACGTCATCTGGGCAAAGCGATGTCAAACTACAGAGTGTTTCGAAATCAGTCCAAAAAACAAACAAAAAAAAAATTTACCGTGTTGAAGCGAAAAAGAAGTGTTACAGAGCAAAAGTTAAGTGGCGATAAAAAAAAAATTACCAACATGCCATTTTACACACGCAGTGGCAAAGAGAGAATGAGGCCTTCACCTTTTGCTATTAGTGGCAGATCCCAAAAAGTTACTGAGCCTACAATTGGGGCACAACTACTGTTACGCGTCAAAGCCAAGCTGCAAGATAACAGTAAGGCATTAGAGGATAATGTTTGCTCTGATCCACAAATGACACCAATCCCTGTGGAGAGTCCATCCAACAGGGGGATGTCTAATCGTGAGCATTCTGTTAGTGTACCCATAAAGAAGGGCCCTTTCAGCTGTTCTGCTGATATGTGCCTTAATAGCCCGAGTGTAGCCGGTGATACACAAAGTGAGGATGCCACTTTGGAATTAGAAGAGGATGAGGGGGAGATTTGTGTAGGCGACGAGGGCGCTAATGAGGATGTTGATGAGGATGAGGTTGTTTGTGTAAGTCCTGCACCAGTGGCAGCAGTTCTGGCACGTGACAAGAAATAGGCCATTGTCATGCCTGGGCATAAAACAAAATAATCCACTTCTTATGTGTGGAATTATTTCTACCCAAATCCAGACAACAATTGTATAGCCATTTATAGTGTATGTCAAGCCACAGTCAGTCGAGGGAGGGACCTTAACCATCTTGGAACCTCGTCTATGTTACACCATTTAACGAGAGTTCATGGCAAAGTGTTGGGACAAGCTGAAAGTTCTTCCCAAAAAATTACAAGCCCATCATCAGCTAAGACCCTCCGCTCACCGACATCCCGACGGCTACAAATGCTCCCACAACACCATCCTCATCAATATCCTCAGTAGCGCTCGGAGTTAGCCCGGCATCCCACTTAAGACTGGATGACTCCTGCACTATTATTGATTCCTCTGAATGAAAGCGTTAGTCCCACTGCTGCTGCTGTTGCTGCTGCTGGGGGTGAATCGTCATCCCAGAGGCAGGTCAAGAAAATGAGCAGTCCTACATTTCAGCAATTAGCTGTGAAACAATCATTTGCGAGGGGAAGCAAATATGACAGCAGTCACCCAGTGGCCAAGCGAATCACAGACGCCATGGCTGCAATGTTAGTGTTAGATCTGCGTCCAATCTCCACAATAAACGAAACTGGTTTTTCACAGTTATTTGAGGTTTTGTGTCTGCGTTACAGAATTCCATCGCGACACCATTTCTCCCGTAAAGCAATTCCACAACTATACCAAAACAGGAACAACAGCAGCATGTACACCACTACATAACATTTGTCACAGGCAGGCCACTCTTTGTATCACCGGCTTCACTAACAGGCATACAGCTGACAATTTGTTACGCAAACTGAGAGATGTGATTGATGCATGGCTTATACCACTTGGACTCTCCCCAGGGTATATCATTTCTGATAACGCCAACAATATAGTGCGAGTATTACAGCTGGGTGATTTCCAACACATTCTCTGTTTTGCTCACACCATCAACTTGGTGGTGCAGAACTTCCTACGAAATAACCGTGAGGTGCAGGAGATGCTTTCGGTGGCCCATAAAATTTCAGGCCTTTTTCAGGCATTCAGCCACAGCATGTAGGAGATTACAGCAGCTCCAAGAGCAGTTTAACTTGCCCTGCCAAAAACTTAAGCAAGAGGTGGTAACTAGGTGGA
This sequence comes from Mixophyes fleayi, assembly GCF_038048845.1. NCBI lineage: Eukaryota > Metazoa > Chordata > Amphibia > Anura > Limnodynastidae > Mixophyes > Mixophyes fleayi. The sequence continues at coordinate 106,623,144 of NC_134406.1, forward strand.
ATTCCACCTTGTACATGCTTCAGAGGATGGAGGAACAGCGCAAAGCCATCCAAGCATATTGCACAAGCCATGACCTTGGGAATGGAGGGGGTATGTATTTCACTCTTGCACAGTGGGGAATCCTTTCAGTGCTGTGCAAGGTGCTGAAACCATTTGAAGTTGTGACGTGTGAGGTGAGTGCAGACTCTGCTAGTTTGAGCCAAGTCATTCCTTTAATTAGACTATTGGAAAAGCAGCTTCAGAAAATGAAGGAGGAGCTAAAAGCAAGCAATTCAGCAAAGTATGTTGGCCTTGTCGATCAAGTACTTAATTTGTTTCACAATGATCCTTGATTTATTAAGATCTTGAAGTCGGATCAGTACGTTTTGACCACTGTGCTTGATCCAAGGTTTAAAACCTACATTGAGTCTTTACTTGTAAATGAGCGAGATGTGAACTTTTTAGCAAGGAGCTATTGCTCAGCAAGTTGGCCGCTGAATTGGGCCTTGGCTTGATGATGTGTCCTCCTTCACTTTCTCAAGCTGCTGCTGCTCGTAAAAATTTAACTTTCCCAAAAGGAAGCAGGGAAGACGCAGGGGGCAGACCAGAACAATTTAACATCTGGGCTGGTTTGAAGTATTTTTCAAAAAAAATGTCACTTTGCCCATAACTCCATCCAATACGAGTATAAACATGCAAAGGATGGTGGAGGATTACTTTCAAGAGGTAGTTGATAAGGAAATGTCAGACAGTCCCTTTCCTTACTGGGAAGAAAAGCAGGCCATTTGGAAACCCATGTACAAACTTGCTTTGCAATACTTAAGCTGCCCACCCTCCAGTGTGTATTCTGAAAGAGTGTTCGGCACAGCAGGGAACTTAGTCAGTGATCGCCGTAGAAGGTTACTTCCCAAAGTAAATGTGGAGAAAATGATGTTTATAAAAATGAACTACATCTTCCACGAGGAAGGCCTTCACCATCCAAGACATCCAAGCACTGACTGTTCTCTAATGGCGGATTCAAGCGGTGATGAATTGATAGTCTGTGATGATGACGTACACACTGATGAGGGTGAGGCTGAAGCTGAAGATGATGATGATGATAGCATCTTTTTAAAACTTTCTATGTAAGTGTAGGGTGCACTCTACCCCTAAAGCGGAAAGGAACTTGTGGCATTTCCATTTCACATACAATCTTGAAAGGCTGCTGTTTGGGCAATTTATCCTTAAGGGTAGGGTGTCATAGACAGAGTGACCCCAAACTGGCTTTGTCCATTTCTCTTAACATTGTACAGTCTATAATGGCTGAATTTTTTTGTATTTTCGACAAGTGGAGGGGGGCCTAGAGAGACAGAAACCAAACTGGCTTTCTCCATTTCAATTAATATTGTACAGTCTATAATGGCTGAATTTTTTTGTATTTTTGACAAGTGGAGGGGGGCCTAGATAGCCAGAAACCAAACTGGCTTTGTCCATTTCAATTAATATTGTACAGTCTATAACGGCTGAATTTTTTGGTTTTTTAAACAAGTGGAGGGGGGCCTTTAGTGACAGAAAGCAAACTGCCCTTTTCCATTTCTTTACATATTGAACTATAAGTGTAGGGTGTAATATACTTACAAAGACAATGGCTGCATTGCCAATATGCATAGATGAAGAGAAAGACAATCTGTTTTGTGTGTAGAATAAATGAAGGCCTACCTACCAGGAATTAAACTGTTTTTTGGATGATTTATTACCTCTACAATTACATTACTTATCTATGAAACAGTTTGAGCACTAAATTGGGTTATTTTAGGCCCAAAAACATTGATTTTCCAACAAAATAGCAAAACAAAACCAAACAAAACCAAAACCAAAACACGCAATGGTGGTTTTGCAAAACCAAAACACGACGGTAATCCAGATCCAAAACCGAATCCAAAACACGGGGGTCAGTGACCATCTCTACTTACAACCAATGCATGGTAACAACAAATGGCATTGTGTTTGCATAGTCAGCTGCATTGCATTGTCCATATAGTTATGCTTAGCAGTAGAGAGCTTCTTGTAAACTGACAGTGAGTTATTATATTTACTGTTTTCCTCGGGCAGCTTGTGGAGCTGGGTAACTACACATATTAATAATTATTTGGAACAAGGGGAACAGATGAAAAATTAATTAGTAGAGAAGAATTATGACATTAACATGGTAAATTAAGCTTTTTCTCGATTAATTGATGTGCACAGGAATACTTTCTTGAAATATAAGGATACAGATAAAAAAGATTCATTTCAGGAAGTCCAATCCCCAAAACATAAAGACAAAAAACAGTCCAATTACTCCAGTGGGCCAAACTAGATTACTAGGATATTAAACAAACATTGGCATATTCCAAAACAGGATGAAGTAATAGGACAAACACTACCAGCACATCCACAGATTGTATTTAGAAAGGCCCCAGATCTGAGGAGAGCCCTAATCCCCAATCATATTTGCAACACCACTATTCCAAGCAACTGCAAATGGTTAGGAGAAAGAACTCCAACATCTGGATTCTTTTTCTGTGGCACATGCAGCAATTACACAGCACTCAAGTACAGAAATACAGAAGCACACAACCCATTATGATCTGCACATTTACATAGGACGGAAAAACATACTAAGGATTTCATCTCCTGCAACAGCAATAATGTTGTCTATCTGATACAGTGTCCATGCGGGAAGCAATACATTGGCCGTACGATCAGGAAGTTAAAAGTCAGAATTGGGGAGCATTTTAGGAACATTGAAAAAGGTTTTGAGAATCATTATCTTTCACATCATTTTAAAGAAAAACATGACTGTCACTTTACAGGAATTTCCTTTATTGGCATCAAGAAAGTTACCACAAGCTGGCAAGGGGGCATCCTTATCCAAAAAATAAATAGAGTAGAAACAAAAGCAATATATACTTAAAAAACCTTGATACCAAAAGGCGTAGATGTGGAATTCGACTTATCTATACCTATATAAACAGATGAGTCACTCACTTTCCAGACCCTAGAAGCCCCCGAATAGGGTAAGTATGAGGGAGACATTCACTGCGATCATACCACCCTGGCAATGCCCAACTATGTTCGACCTTGGAAGCCAAGCAGGGTGGAGCCAGGTAAGTAACAGAATGGGAGACTGCCTGAGAACACCTGATATGGTAAACTGTCTTCCAGCACTACCCCAGGGGGTAAAGTAAAAAGGTTCTGGGTCTCGCACTTCAGGGAGGTGAATCTGCCCTCTATCCTAAGTTCTTCCATTGGGGTAGCCATACATTCCTCAAACCTTTATACCTGATCCAGGAGACATGACTAGGTCTATTAAATAATAGACATTGATTCCATAATTTATGTATATAAACTTTACCCTGATCATTATAAAAAAGGGTCCATAAGATGAAGGCACAACCTAAATTGTATACCAATTCTGTCCTAAATCAAAATATTGATATGTACATAGACTGAGTGCTATTCCTTTACAACATAACATAATATTTGATATGTTTAGAAAGTAATGCAAATTAGAATTAACCCTGCTTGATGTTATCACCATTACTGATATTTTCCAGTGTTTTTCTAACCCAATGGGGCATATTCAATTGCCCTCGGGACATCCTGCACGGAAAAACCGTAAATACCGTAATTTACTCGCTGGATTTCAGCTCGCAGCTCAGGGAGAGATTACCGTATTAACGGTAATATTTTTTGAGGGCTCGAACTTTGGGACAATTGAATATGCCCCTATGAGTTCATTGCTGTGCATATTGTACCCATCTAACCACAATTAAAGCATATACTCTACAGGTTCATAAACATCTGTTATCAATGATGGCTTTTATAGTAGCAGTATTATATGTAAGTTTTTTTATTATTCAATGTGACTCAAAGCTCGTTTAAGATCTGCAGCATTTGCTCGTTGACTAGGGGGGCCAATCAGAATGATTGTGGCAAGGAGGAGAAGAACAAATAGGACAAAATGCATTGGGATACTGCCAGACCTTATATGGACATAGTAAATTGTGAACAGCGCGTGCATTCCACACTGGAACGTACGCGATATATCCCTCTCCCTCTGCTCAACAATCTGCCTTGCATTGGACCTTCACTGGACTACGTTGGGTACCCAGCTCCACAAGCTGCCTGAGGAAAACAGCAAGTATAAATTCTCACTGTCAGTTTGCAACAAACTCTCTATTGCTAAGCATAACTATATGGGCATATGCAATACAGCTGACTACGCAAACACAGTGCATTTTTGTTACCAACTATGGCCCTCTTGACAAAAAAGGCGGATGTGCTGAGATATAGACATTTGTTCCCCCCTGGAACGGACATTATGCTGCATAGTGTTAATACCTACGAACTCTGGCAGACAATAGATAGAGCTGGTTATCAGGAATTATTAACCAGCACACGGATCTTATTATCTGGTTGGACATTGGATTTTAGCTATAGCATTTCTTGATTAGTCATATTGGTATCCACATTGTTGATTTTAATTGAATGTCTTATGGTTCTATTTTATTCTATTAATGGTATTTAAATCTTGGTTCCTATGGTGTATTTTTCTGCTCTGTTTTAATATATTATTATATTGATGTTTTTTAGGGATTTTATAATCATTTTTAATGTTTAACCTCTGATTTATTTATCTATCACATTTGTGATTGTTAAAAAATTGTTCATTATTGATTTATCCATCTGATTATCACTCACGTAACCATTGCTGCTAGGGATCACATTGTCCTCCTATTAATATATTATTATACTATTGCATATACATTGATCAATGAGCGCATAGCACTTTAATTTAATTTTGCTTCTAAGGGAGGGATACCCTTTGGTTTTTGCAGCTTTTGAACCACTGAGTGAGCACAGTCCCCTTCTATTTTCTTTAACTAAGGCATTAGCCATTCACCCAATGAGATTGATTCTGTCCAGCTTTAGCTATATACAACTTTAATATACTGTGGCACAAGCACGCTTTTGCTAAAACACATGCAAACAACTTCTGCCCTTTTACTTAGTTTCAATGTCAGGATGGTAAAAGTATATGACACCAAACAGATTCCATACAATTTCTTGAGACCCTAAACACTAGCTAGACAAAGACAAAGACCAGCTATCCAATACCAGCCATCCTCCCCAGTGTTGGTCTCTGTTGGTAGATATTCATACATGACACTCCTCCCACACCCACCTTCCCAGCTTTTAGAAATTTGGAACACAGATATGGGGAACATCTAAGAGGAAGAATTAAGTTAAAAACTCAAACTCCAAAGATCAGTATCTATAAGTGCCAGGGATAGAAATCATATTGTTAAACAATATGACCCCTGTGCAAATTTTTAAGAGGAGAATAACAAATATGTAGCACTATGTCCCAAATGTGTAAAAGACAATAGAAAGTTTATGCATCTCATTCGGTCATGCTACCATGTTAATCAATTCTTGAAGGATGTACCTAAATATATAAATAATATGCTGCAATTTAGAATTCTTTATGAACAACAAATATGTTTTTTGGGGTTTCTGAGGACAGATCTGACCAGGTTACATAATTTTGACCTAATACACGAAATGCTACTCGGTGCAAGAAAGTGCATTATAAATCTCTGGATGTACCACGAAGACCCACACACAAGTAAGAAGAAAATGCAAGGTGATTTAATTGTTTTCTTTTATTAATATATAAGCAAAGGAAAGCTAGTCAAGTGTTACCAGCTGGATATTCGGAATATATTCAGGGCATTTCCCCTTGGAAGATCTGAACCCTAGTAACCTCATAATAAATAAATATAAATATGGAAATATACTAGTTTTTCTTTGATTCCTTATATCAATCTAATTTAAAATACAATACAATGTAACTCAATGTAATCAGATATACAATTCATACATTTTATGCCTGATTCATTAACGCAATGGTGATACATGTTGTATATTGCATAAAATTGCTACATGCATGCTAAAAAACAGACTATATGCCAGTAAACACAAGATCCTCGTCTAGGGGAAACAATGGTTTTGAGACGAACAGTAAATTATACAATTGCTCATTGATTAATTGCTGCACTTTTCAATAGCTTGAGTGAAGAACCAAAGAGGATGTTGAAACCTTACATTATGGATTGGTTTACTTTTTACTTCTCTTTGAATCAGTGTAATGAGAGAAACTGGAGAAGCTGTAAAAATATAACTATAATATTAAGTTGATGTTCTCTTTAAATTGTAACTAATACATTAAGCTAATGTGTCCTTTATTTTCAATGTCGTATCAATGTGAAGTCTTCAAAAGGCAGGAACTCTCACATCTCTTACCAAAGCACTAGTATCTGTCTATAGTTTAAATATGTTATAATTATTGTAACATTATTAATTACTAATCAAATGGCAAGTTACTTTTTAAATGGAAATATGATTTTACCTTTTATGAATGACTATGTAGATGGCACACTTCTGTCCTTTGAACAGTGTATAAATGGCAAATCTATTCATTAATTAGAGAAAGGTTAATGTAATAATTTGACTCAATGTCATACAGATGCTATTTCCAAAGGTTCTTTGTAGATAATACTGTACTGTAAGGAATTATAATGCACTAGAATGAAAGATCTTTTAGAAAAAAAAAACACATAAATGTACAGTATAACAATCATTTACCCTTAAGCTGCTAACTGTGTGGTGCTCTAATTAGCATTCAGTAGCAACTGAGATTGTGCTGTCGGCTTAAAGCCAATATATGTGTCAGAACACCAAAACGAAAGATGTTGTTGAAAAGAAGAAAGGAATAAGAAAGGAAAATGTTTCCACTGTGAAAAATACAACTGTTAGAAAATATTTTAAAACAAAAGTAAACTAGCAAATTTGATCTGTTTGCTGAGTTATGGATAATGAGAGACAGGGTGCAAAGTCCACATATCAGATCCATTACACAATCCCCATTACCAGACCAATTTCTGGCACACTAAACAGACTCCTTTGTATATACCCAATTTGTAGGCACACTGCACAGGCCCTAATTACACAGCACACTGCAGAGCACACATTGCAAACCACATTGACAGACATATTGCAAAGACCTCATTTACAGGAACACTGCTCAAAAGCCAGTGAGAGAAGTCATTAAGAGCAGCAAAGAAGGCGCTAAAGAAGCAGAAAGTGATTGGAGAGAATATATATGAATGCTGGCAGGGTAAGGTAGTCACTAAAGTTATTCTGTAGGTGTCTTGCATGATGAGCAGAGGAAAACTGACTTGTGTGTGGTGGACATAATTGGAGCATTGGGCAGGGAAAAGATGATGATGCTGGAGGATCGAAAGGTGACCAGCAGGAGATTGAATTAGAGCTAGGAAGATGGAAGTTGCAGTGGATCATTTATCGGGATGGAAGAAAAAGACTGTCAGGCTGGAAGGAGCCTTGGCAAGATTAGATGAGGTATGTTTGGTGTGGTGTACTATGTAGGAGGACAATAAGTGGTGTGAGATTCTGGTAGATGTGAGTTTTTATTTCATGTTGTATATTCATTGGTTGTAACTGTATGTTTGTGTGTGTGTGTGTGTGTGTGTGTGTGTGTGTGTGTGTGTGTGTGTGTGTGTGTGTGAAGGCAAGGTCTATGTTCTGATTTATACATGTGTTTAGAGGTTAATGGGATGTAAGTAACTGTATGTGTTTCTTTGAAGGTCATGTTTACACTCTGCCTTCAGAAATGGTATGTCTTTGGCCATAAACTTTAGTACTTTAGTACTATGATAACCATAACCATGTCCATTTAAAATGTAGTGGATTGCTTCTGCATTGGGGTTGCTGTGAAAACACATGATTACATTACCAAGAGTTACTCTGTGAGGTACTGGGCATATTAGTGCAGAGGGACAGGGAAGAGAGGTTTCAGGCCACCACACAGTAGAAAGGTAGTTAAAAATTAAAAAAAAAATCTTCCTCCCCAACAAATAGAACAGATAAATAATTTAAATATAAAAGCATGAAATATTAGAAAAGGTCCTAGTCATCAATCCATTCACCAGTTCACCATAACAATGTATTCCATTTTGCAATAATGTATGACTGTCATACAGAATGTATTAGACCCCTAAACCCACTGGTAAAAGCCCAACTCCCTCACCCTAATTTTTGACAGCAAACTTTCAGCATTATCCCCCTTATTCCCATTTTCGCTTATGGACTGTTTGCTGTTGTGCCATACCATCATCTGCCAAGAAAGGTAACTTAAATTCTCATTATTATAAGTGAATCCTTTAATTGTACCTGACTTTAATCATTTTACAAAATGGTACCAAAAAAGCCCAATATAAAACTTACATGACTAAAAAAGTTATTCCCATTTACATTAAACAGAACAAAAAGTAATATTTGGTCTGGTTATGGAGTGATAAACCCGATCTTAGCGAATATCTTCCACAGCTCTCAAGGTAAAGCTGCCAAATTTTATATAGTTATTTAGTATCGAAAAAGTAACCTATTAGACCACATAGCAACAATGTGACAAAGCGACAGCGCGACACATATAGAAAACATAATTGTTTGACTGCTGGAAGGAAACCTCGCCACAACACAATATAATGACAAAATGACAACGCAATACATTTTATTTTTTAAGTAGCATTTTTGGCCAATTTACAAAATAATTTACTTATATATTAAAACTGCTACACATTACAAATTTGATCCACGCAACACCGGGTGACCCTGCTAGTAGTATATATTTATAAAGGAAAAGCAAACCTTCTAGTTACAGAGAAAATACCTAAATTGTCCAAAATCATTAATAGAAAAAGTAGTAAATCATGATGCATATTACTAAACAATGGTTAAACAAGATATTGTATATAGCGTGCTACTTTGGCACAAAAACCCAGCAAAAATAGGATACAGTTTACCCCAGTTGTAGTGCTATTTGATTTGCAATCTATTACCTGGTCTTGCAGGCTGTACGTTAGACCAAGGCTTTGTTTCTTTCATCAAACTTTGGAGTATTGAGTACAGATTGAGCACATTTTATTTGGAAAAGAAGTATTATCCAGTGCCTGCATAAATCAAACTGTTTTTCTCTAGCCTCTTTTCTAAATTTAAAAAGTTTGCTATTGAGTGGGCAGGATAGTTTGGTGAGATAGAGTCTCCGGAACTTCTTAGGTGCTAAATCTTGGTGTTTGCTGACTAAAGCTTGATCCCAACATAAATAGATTTACAGAGACTGCAGGAAAAGTTTTCTAATTCACCTTTTACAGGAACAGTCGCTGCTGTGAAAAACACAGACAACTCTACATTACTCCTCATTATACTCACAGATATTCTATAAGTAACACAGCCATAGATGTGCAGAGCCTAATTATGTTTATGCTCAAAGTCTACTGCAGCTCATTTTGCTAAAATATTGGGTACAAACTGGTAATTTAGGTTTGGATTTAAAAAAAATTTGAGGCCTCACTAGATTTGGACCGAAAACTACTGGTTTTGCAATATGTAACATAGCATATATGTAAAAACAAATGGAATCACAAAATCACTACAAATAAATAAATAAAAAAGTATGTCTTTAAATAGTTTCACTTTAGGTGATTGGATACCCTATTAGGAACAGAGGCACAGCTAATATTATTGACAGGTAGACCGTTCAGGGGTGGATTTTACACAGCTTCTCAATGATTCCAAAACAACTCAGTAACATCAGAAAAAATAAAACAAATTAAATTTAATTGGGCTGTAAATTATAACCATTCAACATTTGTAATTAGTTAACAAAAAGCAATCCCCAAGTAGCTAATTGTACGGGTCATTGGGATTAGGAAACTAACATTTAGTTGTAATAAAATTCATTACAGTACTCCAACCTTTATTATACCAGGTATATATTTCTTGTTAGAAAGACAGTAATCTGAGGTCATAGGTAGAGACATATTCTAACAAACTGTGTATGCTGCTTCCAATTAGATTGTAAGTTTAACTGTGATGTCAACCATAGACTAATCCACCCTTTATGGATATAATGAAACATCATCTGGAATGTCTCTTAAGTTGTTGTTACTCAATCTTTTGATATTTAGGTGACTTTGTGTTAGCTATACTCACTCTGTTCAGCACTGTCTATAACAGAGGAGAAGTTCTGGGTATAAATGTATAAATGTCCGATTTCTGCAAGTCAATCGGCAACTTTGCAGGGGAAATTTAAAGTGGCGATGGCTTGCAAAGGCAAGTTTGCCTTTTTTTAACGCAATGTCCTTCTGAGTGACAGCCACATGAGAATGTTTTAATCTTACTCTTTGGTTTACCTCCCCATTAGCTTGCTGGAGATAAATTAGCCCTGTGCCAAATATCTAGTCTACCAAAATGGAACTCTAGAATAACTGGAAGAATAAACAATGAATTACATTTATAATTACTAGTGTACTGGGAAAACGGTGGTGTTTCCCATTGCTACAAGTCTGATATTTGCTTTTATTTTTAAACATGCATTATAGCAATGGCTTTTACAATTTGATTAGTTGTTATTGGGCAACACTAGAGATTTAATATGCACTTTTCTAAATGTACTCAAATGGCTTCTAGAATGAATTGCCTGTACTATGCTAAAATAGCAATTGGCTAATAATGTAAAAAATAAGCTATATCTCTAAAAAGAAGAAAAGACTGAAACACAGTGAGCCAGATTTATTAAGGAAAATATAGCAAAAAGAGAGTAATTTTGCACCTTGGCAAAACCATGTTGCCTTGGATGGGGTGGTGAATTTAAAATGTGGGGACAGATTTATAGTTAGGTTGGGGCATGTCCTAGATTAATCTTAAATTTTAATGTAAAAATAAAGCTATCAAGTATTTATTTGTGCGCTGAATGATAACAGACAATATTTAACTTATATGCAAAATAATAAAAAGAAGGGGTGCAGAAAAATGCACTCCTTGCACTGTAACAAAGTTTGTCCAGCAGAAAAATGTATATGTTCTTTTGCACTACTTTCCTTAATGAATCAGGCCCAATGTGTTTCACAGTAAAACAAATGCCATATTTAATGTCTTCAGATATTTACTGTTAAATAATATATGTGACTATCACATTACAGGCATTTTTGTAAAATTAAGTGAATAACTGAATTAAAACAATCTCACTCTCTCCCATGTAGCTTAGACTCACCTTTGCCTGAGTCTTGCTTATACCAGCTGATTGTAACTTCCTTGTAAATGACCATCCTCCATAACTGAAAAAAGGTAGACAGAAAATAATAATAATAAAAAATAAGAGTATATTTCCATAATAGAGAAGATAAATACAACATATCATCACTGAATATATAATATTTCAAACTATAAGTCACTCCCTAGAGGCAAAACACAATTAAGCCAATCCTATTAATGTGAACAAACTTATGGGAAGTCACATTTACGGTGTAGCTGTTTAGGTTCATACTTTATCCTCTTGGTTTTTAGAGCATGATAAAGGCATGTCTGAAATGGAATTCCCATCTAAATACAGATTGTTTCTCCTTTACTACATAACATCAGTGTAGGATATGATTTTTTGCTCATTATGTGAAGCACTATATAGACAACAGATCCAAATAAATTATAACATACTACCCAACCAACTGTTTTCAGTGAATCTGTCTACAGAGTGTTTCAAATGCTAATTAAAAGAATTGAAAATGTTTTCTTGCACTGACAAGTCCTGAGAATGGCAACACAGTATATCTGTAAATTATAATAAATTATATTGGCATTTTAGCAGAAATAAATTATTGTCTAAGTGTCCTGATTTTATTAAATAAAATCATTTTATGGTTTTCTGCCGCCATTATCTAAAACTGCATCCATTGTGTCAAATAAATGGGGATCAACAGTTCAGACTACAATGTATTGCCATATTTAATTTCTGCACTGGTTGGTAATCACAAATAGTTTCCATGTGTATCCCTTGATAATGATAGATGAGGATTATATTAGCCAGTCTTAGGACAGGTGCTCATGATTGGTTTGCTTTCCATATAAATTCATCCTCATTAATATATTTATGTAAATTACCTCACATTATAGATTTTACTAGCAAGCTACCCAGTTGTAGTACGGGGGGAAGGTGGCTACATGACTACATTATGAAACATTATAGAGTGAAGGCTTCTAGTGAGTGAGTTATTTGAAACAACGAAAGCAGGTGAAACCTGGAAGCAGGAGTGGTAATGAAAGTGTAGGGAAAAGAGGAGGAAAAGCACCAGGGGAAGAGATGTAACAAGGGAATGGAGGCAAAGTACGTTGAAACATAACTGCAAGTTGCTAAATTGTTCTTGCAATGAGAGCAGCCTTATGTTTTTGTTAGACACTGTCAGAGGATTTGGATGTAATGTAGAGCAAATACTAGGAAATGAGAAACTGTCACAAAGTCTACATCTTCAGTCTGTAAAGAATGTGTATAAAGTGTGAATTTTAGGGAGCATTTATTGAATAAGAAGATATGTGGTAAATTATATGTGGTAATTTCACAGTTTTACAAAGATTTAGCTTTATAATATATTAATTAATGTTATTTGTTACATTTGGTCAAATAATTATACTAATGTGTCAGGTCTCAGTTTCACTGAATTAATATATTGTATATTATATTAACAGTCAAAGTTCAGCCCTTGTTTATCCAATCAATGTAGCTGATGTAGGAGGTTAACAGTTCACTAACCTAAACCATCAAATCTAACTTTCATTAAGTTTTGTGACTGCTGCAATCAATAATGAACTTTTCGTATTTGTGAATGCTATAGGAAGGGATAGATATATGTGAGGATAAGACTAGGATGTTTACTGTCCTGCACAGGTAAGAATCTGAAAGGTAGCATTCCATTTTAGAAGTCACAATTTCATTTCAACGTGTGGCTATAAAAATTGCTTATGCAGAGGATTTCAAGTCTTCCTAGGTATAGTAGAGCCCCTAATAAGGCTGTGAAACTTGGGCATAAAGGGGTTAAAGGTAACATGGCTATATGTTTTAAATTTACTGATCCTAGGTTATTCCACCATGTCTATATAACTTTTATGCATTGGACCATGCAGAAAACATTCTGTACTGCTAAAGGAAACTATAACAGAATAGGTTTTAACCTTGTGATCATTAACCCTACTCAAAAAAAGTGCATTTGATCAGTTGCATTGAACTTAAGTTCCAGTGGCGATTTCCATGACAAATGTAATGAGACTATTTAGTATAATTTGAAGTTTTCTGTATGCATTATTGCAAATGCTGTGACTATATGAATAAATTAATTATCAATAAATTTAATATTACTGATTGAACTATCTAGTTGTGAACGAATCCTCAAAACCAAGTATGCTTAGGTAAGGAAATATTTATGTATTCAACTCACTGGGCCACAAGAAGTGTAAATGTTATAATAAGGCTAATAAATATAGAAAGACAATAGTAGATGCTTGGGTCTGGATGTGGGGACCAGAGGAAATTTGGGAAACAAATTTGTATAGCAGGGTGATAGAGAAGTGTTCCAGAATGATAGAAGGTTGAGACAGATAATCCATGTGCTCATGTACTATGTAAATAACAAACAATTCACTGTCCAATGTTAACACAGTTGAAGGGGGCTTTGTAGTTCTAAAAACAGATGTCTCTCTCTTAGAGGTTACATTACATTACTCACAGACAACAGAATAGCGGATTCCACAACTACTGCATACTATTATTAAGACAGTAATCCTTCAACTGTAACCCTTAAACTGCCTCTTAATTCCCATCTTTTGTCATAATTTTCATTAATGACAACAATAGCAAATATTTGCAAGTGTTTATTTTAAGAAGATTCAGGATAAGCAGCTAGCAGAAAATTGCATACCTGCACTAAAAGTACAGGTGGGCAGCATGGTGGCTTAGTGGTTAGCACTTCTGTCTCAAAGCGCTGGGGTCATGAGTTCAATTCCCAACCATGGCCTTATCTGTGTGGAGTTTGTATGTTCTCCCGGTGTTTGCGTGGGTTTCCTCCGGTTGCAGTCCGATACACGGAAGTGAAGTGACACTATGAAAACTCTGATATACGGTAATGTAGAGGTATTATTAAAACTTTGATTCCTATTTGTAAGAGGAAGGAGGAATAGTGCAAGAAAAATTTTAGCATTTTGTTTGGGAATATTTGAGCATCAACTGTTACCATGGTAACCCGTTTTTTATTAATGTTTATATGTGGGCAGCATGGTGGCTAAGTGGTTATCACTTGTGCCTAGGTTAATTGGCTGCTATCAAATTGACCCTAGTCTCTCTCTCTCTCTGTGTATGTTAAGAAATTTAGACTGTAAGCTCCAATGGGCCGGGACTGATGTGAATGAGTTCTCTGTACAGCGCTGCGGAATCAGTGGCGCTCTATAAATAAATGATGATGATGAAGATATCCCTTTTTGAGACTAATATTAAGCAGGTCTGTGACCATTCCATCTGAGTATGCAATGTTTCATGCTGCCCTTCTCCATCACAAGACCCTACAGTTCTTGTAAAGCTTTATCTCAGTTTAAAAATTTCAGTCCTGGTAGAAATTCGATTTCTGCCTATGGATTTTACCCAATTTAGCGATACATATAATCACTAGCTTAATGAATAAGAATACCCCTATCTATATTTCCTACTAGGACTATAAACGAACTACAATTAATAAGTATTTATTTTACAAATACTCCTAAACCATCCAAATATAGAGCAAGATTCAGTGCTCTTTAATCCTCCTTGTATATTCTTTTTTGGCTTATTTAATTATTCAATTAGCTCATGGGAGCCTAATATGTATGTTTAACACTCTTAGCCTATTCAAACACATATGACCTTAGATGTTTCATTAGCTACTTTATCGATTTTTATTTTTCTAACTTATTATTCTTTTTAGGAATAAGTATACTGCCTAACATAGGAAAAATACAAAACGAGGCTATATCATTTTGAGTGAAAAACACATCTTCTCTTTTCTCCCTATAATTTCTAAAATCACCTTCTGGAACCTGAGTTAATATTCTTATTGCTGGAATCACAATGTCTTCAGAACAATTTCCTAGATATCTCTATTAAATCCACTTATACACCCTATAGTCTCACAAATAATATATTCCCTCAGGTAAATATATTTGTATAACCCATCTGAGGTTTTTACTGTCCCCTTGCCTAGACCTTGTTGTGTACCTAGTCAATTCTGTTCTCCTTTCATAAATCACAGTAACTTCTCCAGAAGAAGAACCATTATAAAAATGATTACTATTAGATAAATCACCTCCCTATCCAAACCCCTCTAAGTCTATTTTGTCTGAACAGTACAAATAACATGAAGGGTTCATTGATTAAAAAGCAATTTCTACATATAGTTTGTAATATTAATTTTTGATTACAATTTGAAGATAAAACCCTTTCACTATATTAGTATTAACAGGTGGTCGAGAGTTTTCTTGTTTAGGCCAATACTCCAAAAGTGACATTACGCAATGTATGCTACATATTGTCCATGTGGTATTTGTAAACATTCTAAACAGTTAGTCAAACATTCAGCCACCAAGTGCAGTTCACTGATGAAAAGATTGTCAGCATGTTAAACATGTTTTGCAAGCAATTGTAAAATACTTCATACCTGTAAACAAAAGGCATAATAATCTCAGAATGTACATTATATTATGAAGGTTGCTTTATGTTTATCACTGATCTTCTTCTCACAGGGATACTCTAAATCCCTTCTGCGGCTATACTACCAGTGGTATAGCCGCGATTATTGTAACCAATCATTTGTAACAATATATCACAAATAAACATTAGTATTATTCACGCAAGTTCAGGCATAATATATCCGCCTGCATCGGTAAGAAACATGGCTACTTAGGAAATATCAAGGAGGGAATGGGCATCATACTATAATTGGGGAAACCTATAATGCGGCACATGTTTATATGAGAATGCTTCTCTTATGCATAATATAATTTAAATGGAGGCAATAACATACCATTTTATTTATACAGATTTTCAGAGATAATACAAATGAATAGGTAAGAACTATCTTCACTACGTTAGGAAGAAGACCTAAGCCACAGAGAATTGGCATAATATCTCTGAATTGTGACATCAACAAGGATATATTAATCTCTATTATAAATACATTCCTTTGGATTATCGTATTTATCAATGATTTCCAGATAGACTCCAATTTTGGATTTATTGTGTGATGACTCTCTTACCCTTATAGAGATTTTCAGACAAAAGGTATATCAATGAATAGGTGACAAATGTAACCATTCTCATTATGTTACGAATGAGATCAAGCCACAGTTAGTTGGCATAATATCTCTGAATGGGAATATAAATGAGTAGATGTAAATCTCTATAGTATACATAATCCTTTTTTGGGGGGTTATTGTATTTATTAACCACCGTAATTTTAGATTTATTGTATGATAATCTGTATCACCCTTGAATTGGATACATTATGATAGGAAAGTATCTGCATAAATAATAATTACAAGAGATAATGAAGGATATGGATAACTCTTTATATTGATGACTCTTTAGTCATAGGAATTGAAATGATTATAAAGAATTTGCAGATGATTGGTGCATTATCAGATTATGATTCTCTACAGTTAATTTATGTTATCAGGTATATGTTGCAAAACCCAGGTCTTCGAGACCATTCAATGGGAGAAGAGAGATGAATGATTCTGGGTATTCTGAAATGTCTTATATTATGATATAGTTACCTACTGTACAGTTATTAGAGGACGGTATTTATTGAAGGTGTTCTGTTGTTTTTATTTGACATTCTTTCTTTAATCACATATTCTCCATTTTATTTTTTAATATTTCTCCATTCATGATCTTCAAATAAAGGCTTTGGCCAATAAACGCTGATTTGTTTTTTTCTCCAATTCTGGTCTTTTAGATATAAATATCGTTGATTAATTGGAAGAGCACCCCCTTGTCATAACGTTTGACTTATAACTGCCTATCAATGTCTTATGAATGAGGATAGTCCAATTCCCTGTGCGATTTCAATCTTGTTTTGTGAGTCTTAAGACCAGTTCACCAGGCTGTAGATCACCTTTCACCTTTTCACTTTTTTGTTGGGCCTCTCTCACCTGTATGTGGATATGAAAGCAAAGTCTTGCAAGATATTAATAATAGGAGATCAAGAAGTCATTATTAAATTGCAAGCCCATCTGTGCAGGAAGTAATGCTGCTGACATGAGGGATCCAAACAATAATTCCTACAGAGGCAGTTTAGTCTTGGTACATTCTTGATTGACATCAGGGTAATTGTAGTGCATTTGGCCAATTCAGTCATGTTTGAGCACATTTTGTGGTAATTTTATTTTTAAGTGTACCGTTTGTTCTTCTTACTTTCCCCGCACTCTGAGGGGCATATTCAATTGTTAAAAAGTCCTGCAGTGATAAAACTATTACAGTTAATACGGTAAAATCCAGATGGATTTCAGCTCGCGGCTCAGGGAGCTGCGAGCTGAAATCCAGCGACTAAATTACCGTATTAACTGTTTTTCCGCACACGATTATCATGGCCGGACCGCGGGATTTTTGGCGTTTCCGCTGACAATTGAATACGCCCCTGAGAATGAAATGGTGTAGGTAACTGCCGTGTGATACCCAGGGCCTGTAATATCTGCTGAGTAATTTCTTCTGTAAAACTAAAGCTCTCTATCTAACCTAAATTCCTTGCTAACCCAAATTTATTTATAAATTCCATCAACAATTTATTTGTAACAGTAGTGTAATCTACTTTCACACATAAGTATGTTTCAACCCATCTTGAAACTAGACCAACAAAATGGTTGACTTTTGTGCATTTATTTAAATACAACCTGTACAGTTTTTAAAATGTAACACTGTAGCATATGTGCTTATGTTGCTTCAACAGATTTACCAGCTTTACATTGTTGACAAAAAAAAAGTTTTTTTTAAATTGAGATGCTATCATAGAAAAGAGGAAGCAAACTATAATTTCTCAACCAATCCTATTATTTTCTCATGAACACATGAGAGGCACTTGGAAAAACGTGTGCCAAAGGCAAAGGAGAGATAGTGGTGTTATAAGCTTGTTGAGGGGGTTGCTTCAAACATTAGAATCACATAAATGGTTAATTCACCAACATTCAGGAGTCCTTAACATCCTGAGAACATGCATCCTGTAATTGTGCTAGAAAAGTAAAATCTGTAAGAGCAGAATGCTCAACTAGCACATACACAGAAGAGACAGGAGCTTATAAAAGTCAGCTAATGCTCCATTCTTAGCAGCTTGGTTAGCAGTGTAATTTGCAAGACTAATAAGACCTAGAAAGCCTGTATGTGCTTGGCATTTAACAACAGCTATAGCCTTAGATAGCAAATCACATTCGATAGATGTTCTATTCACTAAAATTTTTTGATAGATGCGGCTGCAGAACTCTTAAAATCTCTGGTTTCCAAAGTGAACCACAATCATAACCAAAAATGAGAATCAGGTTATAACTTAATTGTTAACATTTATACTAACATGCAGATTTTTGTAAGTGCTTTAAGCTCAGCTACTTATGCAGAAGCCACTGTGGAAAGTGGCTGTACTTCTATCACAGATACATTTAGGCTAACAATAGCAAAGTCAGCATGCAAAATAGCTGAATCATCTCAAAAGCAAGACCCATCCAAACAATATTCTAAATCAGCATTGGAATAGGTATGCCAGATAAGTCAGGATGCGGTGTGCTAACAGTGTGAACCACCTGATGACAGTCATGCAGTACTCTGTGTGCATCACTATCTTGTGGTGTAGGAAGGAGTGTAACTGGATTAATGGTGGTGTAGTGCTATATTTTAAAATGTGCAGGTACCACAAGTGCAATTTCATACTTCTCTAATCTAGAAGCATGAAAGTTCTGTGTAGCTTTTTGATTCAAGCAAAGTGGATACAGCACTAGGTACATCAAGAATCAATGGGCTACCTAATACCATACTTGCCAAATCTCCCGGAATGTCTGGGAGACTCCTGGATCCCGGGAGAGTATGACAGCCTCCCGCATCAGACCGAAAATTCCGCGATTCAATGGGAAACTTGGCATGTGACCCTGGCCCTCGTTGTAAAATGACGCATTTGCGTCATTACATCATGGGGGCGGGACCAAAATGAGGCGATTTGCTGAGCCCCACCCCCCACATACATACCCCCCTCCCCCGGCAGCTCCCGGACGCCGGGAAGTCTGCAATTATGCCTAATACTAGATAATTCATCAACTAACAAAGCAGTTGCCACTGATTGCAAAAAATCTAATATCACTGTAGTTACTGTGCTGCATTGTTAACTTATAGTACATTAGGAGGCACTTTCTGTTTCCATGTTGCTATATTAGAAACCTTATTCATACTTGCTGTCACGAACATGCTCTCAGCTGCCATGACTTTGGGGGTGTTTGCTGTATGAGGTCACACGATTTCAGCCTGCAGGCTCTCTTTACCTATCACACAGGTTATAGACCTACTGAATCGCCCCAAACAGCGCACACACCTCAAACACTTCAGGTTTGCCACCACCTATTAATTAGGGCAATAGGACTCCAATATACTGTCCCACACTGGCACACAAGACTTCTAGCTATCTACAGACTAGCAACACCCACACCAGCAAGAAAAGGGTTAACTCATCAAACCTCCAGACTGTTACACAAATGTAAAAGCAAGCATACATAGCTTGTTAATCAAATGTATCAACAAATCACACACTGGCATTTAAAGGGATAACTTGGCCGAGCTATATTCTTATAAAAAGGCTAATGGATTTGTTAGAGTATCAAGGACGCAACATATTAAATTATAGGTTTAATATAAAAAAGTACAGTGCATTCAGATATAAAAAATAATTAATAAACAATTAATAGATTGAGATAACATACACAAGCAAAGCAGTTTAAAATGAAATGGGTTATATTCAGAGTAGCATTTTCATGAATTGCCTTTTCTGGCCAAGGAAATTGGCTTGGAAGATGGACAGCTTATCAATGTGAATTATATTCCAAAAATTCTGACAACTTGTCTTTTCACAACACAGGTTTTTAAGCAAAATGACATGGGATGCAATTCACAGGGGCAGTGTGGATGTTAATGTGGGGGGCGGAAATGTCCCCTGGGTGTCACCTAGGGTTTGGTCAAAACGATTGCTAAAGTTTTGACCTTTGGTAGCTTCTCTCAGATATATCTCAGAGACATAACTCCCCCTTCAATAAACCGGTCATAATCTCCCACACATTTAAATACCAAACATGATGGAATTATGACAATGTGACATACTTTTTCCAAAGATATGTGATTATAACTGTTCCCGGATACCGCCAGTACCTGTCAATCACCACCCTGATGTGATTTCTGCTCCTTGGTATGGAGTGGCACACAGATTTCCCAAAATATGAACTATGAAGACATTTTCCTTTGAAGCCCATATTTCTATATGTATAGGTTTCAAAAAGTCAAAATGTGAGTAATGCATTTTTCTGTAAGAGGGTGGCCTGGTGTTTTTCACCTGCTAGACAAGCCCCCAATGATGCACTGCATGCCCCCAATTGTACGACCACTTGCATGGCAAAAAAAATGTTGCGCCGCCGCACATTTTTTTTATCATGCTTGGCTATAAAGGGGGACACATGAAGTTGCTATACTGGGGCCATGAATTTCTCTAGGCAGCCCTGTATGTATGTATGTATGTATGTATGTATGCATGTATGTGTGTGTGTGTGTGTGTGTGTGTGTATATATCAGTGGCGCACGCAGGGGGGTTTCTGAGTCTCTAGAAACCCCCCCCTGCGCTAACTAAGTGGCCACTGTCCTATAGAGCAGCCACGGCGCTGTCAAAGAAGAGTCCGCGGTGGTGCTGTATTGTATACATCACCGCCGCGCGCCCCTGTATATATATATATATATATATATATATATATATATATATATATATATATATATATCACACCCAACTGGCACACCTGGGCTTCACTAGATTTTAGGTGGTACTCCGATAGAAAAAGGTTGCCAACCCCTGGTTTAAACTAATCCTTGTTCTAAATACAAAACTTTAGAAGATCCAAGCTGCTATTTATCCCTAGGCCCTTTGTGGTCATGTGATGCAAGATAGTTAAAAAATAATTGTTGTCTTTCTTACACCTATATTGGTCACAAGATAAAATAAGATGTAAATCAACCATGTACAGCATCAAAATGACTACAAGCAGAAAGGAAGGCAGGACAAAGGTCATTGACAGAGAAACATACAGCAGTTAGAGGTACAGAGACAAATATAGTAATCTAAATTAGAGACCACAGGAAATGATGGTATGACAACATTATTAATAGCTCTCAGTCTGTCACGACTTATATTTGTGTATGTGCTACTGTTGGCACTACTCAGAGGAAGGTGCGGAATCTAATGTGCCCCTGATATTCACCAGGGACCCCCGCAAAGAGGTATGGACTGCGCTGCAGGAACACGCAGGTCGCGGTCCTTCCACGAGTCAAATAGCGAGATACGAGAGGAGATTGTCAGACTGGCCGGGTCGGTAATGTGCTGGCAAATAGAAGTACACAAGGAATATCTGGAGGGATGGTGAGACTAGCCGGGTCGGTAACGTCTGGAAGCACAGTGCAATAGTGAGATCCAAAAGGGGTGGTCAAAATGGTCCAGGTGAGAAGGGCCACAGGCAAACAAGAGAAGTCAGGAACAAGGCTAGAAACTGGAAACACAGGAAATGCTGGAGGCAGGTTAGACCTGATACTCTGGCACAGGTGTGCACAGAGGAAGCTCCTTATAAAGGTTGAGGAGCCAATGGGACAGTGGGGGGCGGCGGCACTGTTCTCAGCTGAGGGACGCGCATCTGCAGACGACCCCGCCGGACGGTCAGAACTTCCAAGTCTGGTTGCCTGGCAACCAGACGCGCTAGGAAGAGAAGCGGGCGGCCATCCCGAAGAGACAGCGGGATGGCGCCTGACAGTATGCCCTCTTCTTCCTACTCCTCCTGTTTGCAGAAACTTTTTGAGTAACAGAGGGGCCTGAAGGTCTTGTTTGTCTACCCACGATCTCTCTTCCGGACCATATCCTTTCCAATGGATGAGAAATTGTTGTTTGCCATGAAGAATGCAATATCCGACTGATCTCAAATTCTGTTCCAGTAGAAGACTGCACTAGTGGATTTCGGCAGGGAGGTTGGAAGAATTCATTGAGTACCAACAGCCGTAATAATGATACGTGGAAGGTATTATGACATTTCAGAGAAGGAGGCAGTTTCAAATTAAAGCACACAGGATTAATGACTTGCAAGATGGTACAGGGACCAATAAACCATGGAGCCATTTTCATCGAAGGAACCTTTAGTCTCAAGTCACCTGGTCTCCAACTTTCAGGAGGGGAGTAGACCTCTGATGAGGGTCTGCAAAGATCTTGTGGTGCTGTGTGGCCTTGAGTAGAGCTGTTTTGTTCTTGGCCCAAATAAGAGCGAACTCTCGATAGAGGGTGTCCACGGCTGGAAGCGATGAGGAGGATACTGGAAAGGGATCCGGAAAGACGGATGGTTTCCAAATACAATGAAAAATGGGGAGAACCCTTTGGATTAGTGAACGTGTTGTCTTTTTTATTCCAGCATGACCGGCAATGCGGGAGGAATGAGCCCACTGTAGATGGGGTTCCACAAATGACCGGCCTGGAGGAGGAGAGGCAGGCTTGGTTCTGGTGAGAGCCATGATGTTAAACGGATCAATGATGCACTGAGGTACCAACGGTTTTAGGCGATCAGAGTCCTCAAATGAGCAGGATAATGCATCTGCCTGTCTATTCTTGGCACCAGGACAGAATGTGAGTGTCATATTGAACCGAGCAAAGAAGGATGCCCATCGGGCTTGCCGAGGGTTAAGGCAATGAGTCTCCTGAATGAATGAAGATTCCAATGATCAGTAAACACAGTAACGGGATATAAATCCCCCTCCAACAGATGTCGCCACTCCAACAGCGTGGCCTTGATGGCCAGCAGCTCCTTATACCCAATTCCATAATTGTATTCACTAGGAAGGAATCATTTGGAGAAAAACCCATACGGAGTGTGGGCGCCAGAGGGGGATTTTTAAAATAACGCGGCTCCAATATCTACAAAGGATGCATCCACTTCTAGGAAGAAGGGTCGTTCCTGGTCTGGCTGGGAAAGGACTGGAGCTGAGGAGAACGCCTTTTTTAGTATCATGAAGGCAGAAGTGGCTCCCGGGGACCAGACCCTAGGATTGGCAGATTTCCTAGTTAAGTGCTGTGATCGGAGCAATGATGGAGCAGAAGTCCTGAATAAATTGGCGATAATAGTTTGCAAAGCCAATGAATCTTTGAATAGCTTTAAGACCTTGTGGCTGGAGCCAATCCAGAATAGCTGTCACCTTGGTGAGATCCATACATAGTCCCTGGCCTGACACAATGAAACCAAGAAAAGGTACTTGGGTCACCTCGAAAACACACTTTTCCAATTTGCAATTTGACCTGTTCCTGATGAGACTTCAAATCTTTAGAAAATATCAATATATTGTCTAAGTTGACCACCACAGAGGTGTATAACAGATCCTGAATGATGTCATTGACAAATGTTTGAAAGATAGCCGGGGAATTGCAGAGGCCAAAGGACATCACCAGATACTCAAATTGCCCATCCCTGGTATTAAACGCCGTCTTCCATTCATCCCCTTTATTGATGCGAATCAGATTGTAATCCCCACGAAGGTCTAATTTTGAAAAAAATTGTGATCCACTGTTTCTATCAAAGAGATTGGATATGAGGTGTAATGGGTATCAATTTTTGATGGTGATATGGCTAAGAGGGCGGCAATCGATACATGGACGAAGAGACCCACCTTTCTTTTTGACAAAGAAGAAGCCTGCCCCGGCCGGGGATGTAGACTTACAGATAAATCCCCGTTTTAAATTCTCCATGATGTATTTGGACATTGCCAACATCTCCGGATGAGACAACGGATAGGTCCGCCCCATGGGAACGGGCTGGTCAGAGGACAGAACAATAGCGCAATCCCAGGGACGATGAGGAGGCAGAGTCTCTGCTTCAATCTTGCTAAATACATCTTGGAACTCCATATATGCCGCAGGAAGAGTGGTCAGCTTAGAGTGAGCTATGATCCGAGACTTGGGAGGCAGAACCTTGGACAGGCATCTATGAAGACATCTTGAAGCCCATGCTGTAACTTGAGTTTGACCCCAATCCATTTGAGGTGAATGTATCCTTAACCACGGTAGCCCCAAGATGAGGGGATTAATGGACTTGGGCAAAATCAGAAATTGAATCATCTCACAATGAAGAGCTCCTATCATCAACCGGACTGGAGAGGTAACGGAGGAGATGGAGCCGTTAATGACACGACTACCGTTGACTGCCGTCAAAGATAGCGGTTTAGGCAAAGATTCTAACGGAATTTGGAGCTGCGAGGCAAGATTCGCAGAAATGACGTTTACCGGAGGAGCCGGAGTCCACAAAGGCCGTGGTAGAGAAAAGACCTTTAGAGGTGATCAGGATGACAGCCATAAGAAATTCTGGGGAATTTTTTAAATAGGGAGCAACAGTGGATTCTCCTAAAGCGGCCTCCCTGCCATCGTTCAGGAGGATGAGTTTCCCGGTCTCTTGGGACAAATTCTCAAAAGAGAGGATCTCCACAATATAGACACAGACGTTGTTTGAAGCATCTCTCCTTCTCCTCTGGGGACAATTTAGAACATCCTACTTGCATAGGTTCGCCACGGGCAGGATAGGATTCTGGAACTGAGGAGCCAGCTGTGGCATGAACCGTTTATTAGTGGAACGTTCTTGCGTGCGCTCTTGATAGCGCAAATCCACCTTGATACAAATCGAGATGAGGAAATCGAGATCCGAAGGGAAGTCTCTGGAAATTAGCTCGTCTTTAATACGGTCAACCAAACCTTGCCAGAAAGTTGTCACTAGCGCTTCATTGTTCTATTTAAACTCGGAAGCCAAAGTCCGATCTGAAATGCATATTGACCCACGGAGAGGTCGGCTTGACAGAGGTTCAATAAACTTGTGGCTGCAGAAGCGACTCTTCCGGGGTCATCAAAGACCCTCCTAAAAGCTTTGATGAAAGAGGTTGTGTTGCTAAGGAGGGGATCCCCTCGTTCCCATAGGGGCGAGTGCTTGACCGCTGAGGAGGAAGATGATAAACGCCACTTTGGTGTGTTCTGACGGAAAGGACCCTGGGTTACATTCAAATTGAATGGCGCATTGTTTCAAAAAACCTCTGCATCTTTTGGTATCTCCATCAAACTTTTCAGGTGCCGGAATGCGCAGACTGGAGGCAGCTGTAGAGACCATAACCACATTGGAGGATGCAGCCATATAGGAGGTTATGGCTGGAGTAGTGGGCAAGGAGCCCTGTAAAGCATCAAAGCTGTTAGCGATACCTTAGACACATTGTAGGAGATGAGCCTGGGCTGCTTGCTGTTGTTCAACCCACTTGGCTAGGTGCAGGATTAAATCCGGGCTGAAGGTTCACCAGACCCCTTCGTAGTCATGGCCAGAGTATACTGTCATGACTTATACTTGCATACCTGCTATTGGAATATCTGGAGGAATGGTGAGACTAGCCAGATTGGTAATGTCTGGAAGCGCAGTACAATAGGGAGATCCAAAAGGGGTGGTCAAAACGGTCTGGGTCAGAAGGGTCACAGGCAAACAAGAGAAGTCAGGAACAAGGATAGAAACTGGAAACACAGGAAATGCTGGAGGCAGGTTAGACCTGATACTCTGGCACAGGTGTGCACACAGGAAGCTCCTTATAAAGGCTGAGGAGCCAATGGGACAGTAGGGGACAGCGGCGCTGTTCTCAGCTGCTGCCGAGCGTCTTCAGTAGCGCCACATTGCCTAGCAACAGGAAGCGCATCAGCAGACGACCGCGCCAGCCGCTCGGAACTTCCGAGTCTGGTTGCCAGGCAATAGGCGAGCTAGGAAGAGAAGCAGGCGGCTGTCCCGAAGAGACAGCGGGACGGTGCCTGACACAGTTCTTGTATGAATCTGCAAGAATTATCATCTAGTTTCTTGATATTATGCTAACATATACTTGCCAACTCTCCTGGAATGTCTGGGAGAATTCTGGATTCCGGGTAGCTCTCCCGGACTACTGGGAGAGTATGTCAGCCTTCCGAATTTGCCCACTTCCTAGTGAAGTGTGCAGAATAAGCTCCAAAATGCCGCTATAAGCACTTGGCTCCCCACGGTAAAATGACGCATTTGTGTCGTTACGTCATGGGGGTCGTGCCAAAATGACACAATTTGCTGAGGCCCACCCCCCGCAAGCACACCTTCCTCCGGCAACTCCCAGACACCGACTTCAAGAAGTCGGCAAGTATGTGTAAACAGGACTGGACGTAGGTGTAATCACTTTTTTCTATAGTAAATCTACAATCACAGGCCATATGCCTTGTGTCAGATTGAGATGCAGTGCACCATATGCAAACACAGACAGTTGTTTAATTGGATTCAATCTAACTTTCACAATGTCAGTTGTCATCTTATCACATCATTGGGGCCTGTTGTCCACTAGAAAGTAGAAAAATGGGCAAGGGCCTTTTGCTGATCTTCCTTTCAGAAATAAAAAGACTGCTGAGACAAAGCCTCATGCAAGCATTGTAGAAATCATCAGTTATTGATACAGGAGATTTCAAAGTAAAAAATGAATAGTATATATATATATATATATATATATATATATATATATATATATATATATATATATGCTATTCATATTAATACTGTGTCTATCTGCACTTTTAAGCTGGGCTGCTAATTTACACTTTCTAATATGTTTAGGTCTGAGAATTTTGATAGTACGAGACATGAATATTGTCAGAGGATTTTTAAAGATACTAATGTAGTAGTTAATGAAGAAGAATCTCTAGATTCGTTTTTCTGGAACTTAGAAAAATTATTAAGTAAGGAAATTAGATTATGGTGGGACATAGCTGGTTTAGAGGAATATATCAAAACTAAAAGGATCCCTAGAGGTTTAAGACTTAAAAAGATTCCGTCGTTTGGTCTGGAGGATCCAATATTTATGAAAGAGTGGGACAGGACACTTGATGAATGTTCCTTAAACTTAATGAAACTGATTGTTTCTGAGAAGCAAAATAATCTAAAAAAGTCCAATTGGAACTAAAGGATAAGGAATCTAAGGCTGAAGTTTATAAATGTAAGGAGGACTATAAAGTCAATGAAAAAGTATTACATAAAAAACTAGATAGGCTGGAATCAGATATTGTAGGGAGAAAAGAGAGGAAATATCAGAGAGACAAAAGAGATTATGATAATAATCAGGTCTATCGTTGGGCTAAACAGCAGACTCAGGAAGAGTCTACTAATATACAAGAGAATAATCATATGGATTTGGACAAATCTAGATCTAATTTTAGAAGAAGAAATGATTGGGTTTCTATACCATCTAACTCCAGTGGCCCACGTTTCAATAGGAGATTACCACAGCACCTGGATCTTAGAAATAGATTTTCCCCATTACAGAGGGAGAGGTTTTGGAGCACCGAGGAGGATTTTTTATCCCCAAGTCAAACACCCAAAGAGGATACGGTGTACAAAAAATTCCACCTAAGAGAAAATATAAAAATAGCTTCTCCCATGAAAAGGAGGTACCTAGACGAAGAGGTAAATGAGGGGGAGCTAAGAGAAAGAAAGAGAAGACACTTTTAAAGGAACCTTTAGATCCCAAACCTCTTGGTGTCTGATTACAATCTCACTCAAGATGAGCTTAAATTACTAATTAAGGGATTATCTTTTGCTCCCACTAGTACTTCTAATGGTTTCCACCTTTTTTTTTAGATCTAAATAGATTCATTAGAAGGCTTACTCTTAAGAGACATTTTTTGAAAAACAATGATATGGAACATGTGAGTACAAGTAAATCAGTTACAGGTTTGAAGTTACCTTCTAAATTTTATCCCCTTGAGTCAAAGGGAAGTTATGTGGAATCATGTTATGCACTTGTTAAAAAAAGATTTATGTCAGGGTACTAGAGTCAAAAAATACAGAAAAAATATTTCGCATCAGGAAAAAAAGGCGATGGATAATTTAATGAGAGGATTGTAGTAAAGCAAGCCAAAAAAAAGGGGGGGGGGGGGATTGTCATTTTAAATAGAAGTGATTATATTTCAGAAGCACTGAGACTGTTAAGTGATTGAAATGTTATATAAGAAACTTGATGTAGACCCCACAGTTGTATTTGTTGAGGAGCTGAAAGCTATTCTATATGAGGCCCTAAGAGCAAATATACTCACTCATGATGAATTCCAATTCCTTCTGCAGGAATCACCAGTAATTCCAATCTTCTACCACCTGTCTAAGGTGCATAAATCGTTAGAAAAGCCCACTGGGAGGCCTATTATAGCAGGGATAGGCTCCCTAACTTCTCATGTCTCACAGTATGTTGATTTTTTTATTAAGAAATATGTAAACCATTTACCAGCATTTTTGAAGGATTCTACTTCCCTGTTGCAGTTATTAGAAGAGATCCAATAGAAACCCAGTTTTAAATGGGTAACAATAGACGTACATGCTTTGTACACCTCTATTGATCATTCAAAAGGGATAGAAGCCATCAACTATTTTTTACAACTAGATGGTGATTTAGATGATGGCCATAAGGATTTTATATGCAAATTAATCTGGTTTATATTATATCAGAACTACTTTAAGTTTTTGGATGAGTTCTTCCTGCAAATTTGCGGGACGGCGATGGGGACTATATTTGCCCCCAGTTTCGCCAACCTCTTTATGGGGAAGTGGGAAATAGACTGGACTCATGGTGGAAATAATCCCTTTGCCACCCATATCATATTCTATCGTGAATATGTAGATGACATCATTCTGATATAGGATGGTCCTTCACAACGTCTAAATGACTTTCTATGTTATATCAATCTGAATGAGGTGAACTTGAAATTCACATCAAAAATTAGTGATACTAGTATAGAGTTTCTAGATCTGGTTCTTAGTCATGAGGGCAATAAGATCCACACTAAAACATTTATCATAATAGTGGATTCAAATAGCTATTTGCACTATGACAGTTGCCATCTTGTTAAGTGGAAAAATAACATCCCTAGATCTCAGCTCAACCACATTAAACATAATTGTTCTGATGAAACTATATATAAGGAACAATTACGTATTTATGTTGAAAGATTCAAAGAAAGATGTTATCACGATCAGATCATTCTGGATGCGCTAACCAAAACTGATGATGTAGAAAGGAAAGATATGTTGGTTTACAAAAATAAGAACAAGGAGGAAAGAAACAATATTGTTCCATTTATCACAGAGTTTAGTAGGGACGAAAAGAAGATAAAATTTGCCCTGAATAAACATTGGAAACTTATTGTCACGGGCACTAGGAGTTTTACCCAGAATTCACCAGGTGTAGCTACACTTACCAGAAGTGCGGTCCTCTGGGTAGTGTGGTGAATCAGTGGAACCATACAGAGAAGAGGAAAGGAATGTCAATAGTATAAATGCTGAGTCTTGGCAACGTGGAACTGTGATGGTACAGCAGTTTAGTAAACAGGATAATATGAGGAAAGAGTCCAAGTGCCTTAGCACGCAGGTAGCATATAGCAGGCCAGTACTTGATAACTGGATAACGTTAGGCAAAGACCAATCAACAATATAGTAGAAGAGTCAGCGACTTGCAGCTACAATACAGAGGCACTTGTAGACTTTAGTCCAGCTAATAGGTACCATAGAGAGTAGTAGCTATATCACAAGGAAACATGAATGGTCTACAGCTGGTAAGTTTCACCACGGATATGTAGAGAAGACTTGTCCAGCGCAGGTGTGTAACAGAATAGCGTGAGTGGTCTGCAATTTGCAAGTTGTACCACTGATGTGAAGGGAAGACTTGTCCAGGCGCAGGCATGGAATGGAGTAACGTGAGTGGTCTGCAATAGGCAAGTTGTGCCACTGATGTGAAGGGAAGACTTGTCCAGGTGCAGGCGTGGAACGGAGTAACGTGAGTGGTCTGCAATAGGCAAGTTGTACCACTGATGTGAAGGGAAGACTTGTCCAGGTGCAGGCATGTAACGGAGCAACGTGAGTGGTCTGCAATAGGCAAGTTGTACCACTGATGTATAGAGGAAACTTGTCCAGGAGCAGGCAGGTAACGGAGGTAGCAAGAGTAGTCTGCAGCAGGTAAGTTCTACTACCGATGTGTAGAAGAAACTTGTCTAGAAGCAGGCAGGTAACGGAGGTAGCGAGAGTAGTCTGCAATGGGTAAGTTCTACTACCGATGTGGAGAGGAGACTTATCCAGGAGCAGGCAGGTAACGGAGGTAGCGAGAGTAGTCTGCAATGGGTAAGTTCTACTACCGATGTGGAGAGGAGACTTATCCAGGAGCAGGCAGGTAACGGAGGTAGCGAGAGTAGTCTGCAATGGGTAAGTTCTACTACCGATGTGGAGAGGAGACTTATCCAGGAGCAGGCAGGTAACGGAGGTAGCGAGAGTAGTCGGCAATGGGTAAGTTCTACTACCGATGTGGAGAGAAGACTTGTCCAGAGCAAACGGATAACACGAGCAGAAACAGGAAACACCTCAGAGTCTCAAGGAATGAGAACCAAGAACAGGCAAAGGTAATAAGGCAACAGGTGCCTTAAGTACTGAGAGGTGATTAATTAACCAATGAGACTAGAGGCGAGGTATTAACAATTCAGTGTTTCTGCACATGCGCAATCTTAGTCAAGATGGCGAACAGCCGCGGCTCAGGAGAGACGCCGGCAGGAGCGAGAGAGACCCATGTCCCAACCTAGAGGCACTAACAGTCCGGTGAGTGACACTTATTCTCATGGATCCAGTTTTGGGATCTGTAGTTTTGCAAAAGGCTGATATTGTTTTCAAGAAAACAAAAAATTTAAAATCATTTCTAGCACCTAGTCTACTTAAGAGTAATAAGGACACCAAGGTAACCTGTTTGGATACATTAGGAAAAGGATCTTATAGATGTAATAATTGCAACATGTGTAGATTACTATCCCCTTTGAATAGAACGTTTATGGATTCCTCACATCAAAGAGAATTTAAAATTAAAGATCGAATTGATTGTAAGACAACTTCAGTCATTTATTTATTAGAATGCCTTTGTGGAAAGGTGTAAGTAGGGAAAACAAAAATGGCTTTAAAATTACGTCTTCAGGAGCATGAGTTGCATACTGTCTCTAGACATTTTCTGATATTCCATAATGCTGATCCAAGTGGCCTAAGGCTTAAAGGAATTGAACATGTGGTGTTGGGTGCATGGGGTAGAGATTTGGCTAAGAAGCTCAGTAATAGAGAGATGTATTGGGTCTATAGACTTCACACTCTGGCACCTAAAGGTTTAAATGAACCGTTTGAAATGACCTATTTCCTAATTTAGTGCCACTTTTGTGTGTTATTAATTATATTTTATTCTCCTTAGGCTACATCTGTTCCATCATCTGCATTTTAGGAGAATTGTTGCTACATTTTTTTATTTTTCATCATTTTTTATATTTTCTGTATGTATTCTCTTTCCCATCATGTTATGCTGATAGGTCAGCATTTGTGTATTTTAATGTTTGCTTCATATATTTTTCCGTATAATTATGTATTGTAATTAGGCATTATATACATGGGATCTTGCCACATATTTCTTAGTATATCCTTTGCTGTTAAGGTGTTGAGACTACCTGTATTATTCCTGTTTTGGAGCATACCTTTAATTAATTATGTAGGTAGGAGGTCTTTGTATTAGTAAGACATGCTCCAGACATTTGCACTGAGTGTCCATGGGGTGGCGGTCAGCCTAATTAAGCACTTGCATTTTATAGTGTGGCAAATTAGTATTATTCCCTTGCCCACTGATTATTCTATTTGATGCGTTTGTTATTCAGCCAGGTACTATCTCTTTTAGTATCTTTTGATATGTGTTTATTTATTAACATTGTATTTACACGGCCCGCTGGCCGGAAGTGAGATCCCCTGAGGAGGCCTGGGCTAGGCCCAAATGCATGACAAGAACCTTTTTAACATCTTAAGTAGCTTAATTTGACTAGAATGCATGAGTATCATGCACGGGTTAACTTGTATATATATATACACATACACACACACACACACACACACACACACATATATATACATATATATATACACAAATATTTTTAAGTCTAATTCAGGCTTAAGGATCTATCTGCCTTTATTATTTACTTTTTCTTTAGACTTGCCAAGTCCTAATCACCATGCTCTCCTAAGTTTACTACTAACAAGATTGGATAACAGTGGGACTGAGTGTTCAACAGCTATGTGACAATTTGACAATAGAAACCATTCAGAAAATGGAAATGTGTTCTAATGTATATACTTGTTTCAAATTCAAACACAATTATACTTCATTAGTCTTAGTTGCAAAGTATTAGTTATACAAAAATACAATTTTTTCAAATATTCTGTATTTTTCAAGCATTCTGTGAAGCTGTAAAAGTGTCATTTGTCATGATCTCAAATCCATAACAGCTGACAGCACACAGCCCCCTTTCTGCAATCTTCACTTCAGTGACATAAAAGTCTGAGCTGTGAATTTCTTTTCCTACAGCATTTTAGAAAATACACGCCATAGCTATTTTGAGTAGCTCCTAAAATCTAAAGCCACTTGCTAAAACACATCAATTATTACCTAGCATTTATAAACTTTAGATTGTTTTTACAAACCCTAATGTACTAATGCATAAAACATTACACAGGTTCAACACTTTTCCCATAAAGACAAAACATATATTTTTTTCCAGGATACCCATCCTGGTGGTTGGGGGCAGACAGAATTTTACTCTTATTTTGTCCCAATAAACAGCAAAGATATGAATACAGATACAGTCAAAGATACGGTCCTTCGAAATCTTTACGATTTCTGCAGGCTATTATTAATATCTTCTGATCTCATAAATTTTGCATCAGTCTATTTCAACCAATTTTTAAAGGCATAACATCAGAGGTTCGTTTCAGTTTCAGCTGAAGTTTTTTTTAATCACTGAAAGTCTCTGCAACACCCCACAAGCTGCCACCAAAATGATAAAGATATTGAATGTTCAGAAATCGATGAAGCATTGTTCATTTATAGCAATAGATACAGTGGCGCACTCAGGGGGGGTTTCTGAGTCTCTAGAAACCCCCCCCCCTGCGCTAACTAAGTGGCCACTGTCCTATACAGCAGCCGCGGCGCTGTCAAAGAAGCGTCCGCGGCGGTGCTGTATTGTATACAGCACCGCCGCGGACGCTTCTTAGACAGCGCCGCGGCTGCTGTATAGGACAGCATTGGCGAAATGGAGCTGGTTTTTTTTTGTGGTTTTTTTGGGAGTCGGCGGGGGAAAACATCCGTGCGCCCCTGAGATATAGATAGCACAGCTCCAGAATGATAGAAGTATGAGACAGATATACCATGTGCTCATGTACCATATAAGGAACAAACAATTCACTCTTCAATGTTAACACAGTTGACGGGGGTTTGTAGTTCTAATAACAGATGTCTCTCTCTTAGAGGTTACATTACACACAGACAGCAGAATAGCAGATTCCATAACTACTGCATATTATTATTAAGACAGTAAATTGTAACTCTTAAACTATAACCCTTAAACCGCCTCCTCAAGGGTTAACCATACTTGCCAACTTATG
This sequence comes from Mixophyes fleayi, assembly GCF_038048845.1. Taxonomy (NCBI): domain Eukaryota; kingdom Metazoa; phylum Chordata; class Amphibia; order Anura; family Limnodynastidae; genus Mixophyes; species Mixophyes fleayi. The sequence continues at coordinate 106,656,852 of NC_134406.1, forward strand.
GCAATTATGGTCCAGGAGCGCGCCCCTGTGACGCAATGACGCATTTTGGCCAAACGCCCTTTGAATCATGGCATTTTGGACCTAAATTTGCCCACTTCACTAGGAAGTGGGCAGATCCGGGAGATTGCCACACTCTCCCGGGAGTCCGTGAGACTCACGCTAAATGCGGGAGTCTCCTGGACATTCCAGGAGAGTTGGCAAGTATGGGGTTAACAGCTAAGGTGCTAAACCTGAAGACACAGTAGGAGTTTATCAATTGGAGAGGAGCAGTCTAAATAAAAGATGGGGGATTTTTCATAAATATCTTGGTTGCTGATGGATTGTGACTTGTGTAATTTTGAATGCAAGGAATTGTTGAACTGAGCTGCAGGTATAACCATTGAAGAACTAGGTTAGTAGTGAAGTATAATAGGGAAGGTTTGTAAATGACAAGTTATAAGAGAAACAAAATGTTTTGTTATTTAAGCATAGGTATTGTTGAAGTGAAAACAGGCATTTAAGTGAGCAAGATTTTTGTTTATTATGTGTATTTGTGGAGATATAGGGAACAGGAACTTTTGGAAACTATTTGATGAGGGTTTAGGGCAACTTGCACTGGTAGAAGTGGTGTTTTTGTGGGGGTGCTGTCAACGGTAGAGGTAGGAAGTGATTTCTTTGTAGTACTTTAGGATTCCGTGGCACAAGTTATGGTAATCTGTGTCAATGGATCCGGACAACACTAGCAAAAAGCCTACACAGGCTGCTTCTTGCTGCATACTACAAAAAAACTGGTCTTCTAAGAGGCCTCAGCCTTAAACATTTTTGAGCTATATCTCATACCACTGTATGCTAGACCACCAGGGCTGCATTTTTACCCTTACTCCTACCAATACTTTTCCCCCATTAACCATGTATCCACCTCCCTACTACCACCTTCATAAAATCCTATTCTGCACCTATAAACATTTTCTTGCCAAAGTATATTTACACCAATAGCTGCACCCAGCGATAAGCCTACTGGGCTACTGGCATTAAGATTTCCCCAAGGCTTAACCCACTTCCTCCTTACCCCCTAGCCCCTCTCCCACTCTCCCCCTCCCCTATTGTCTCACCTACAGGTCAAAGAGCACAGATTTCACTACCCAAAGACCAAGAAGGACTATAGATCTATACACACATATATTCAAGGAGAATTGTTGCATCTCTACTAGGATAACTGATATACCCGACATTTCCATAGGACGCATAATTAGACTCAAACTACAAGAATAATTTATACATTCCTACAAGGACAATTGATACACCATCATTTACTTATTTACTCCCAATCACACCTTTCACTCACCATAAGTAAACCACACAACTTTTCAACCCTGGTTGGTTGCTCCATGCAGGTAAGCCCTCTATCCTTCCTATTCTTCTCATTTACACAGATTACCACAACTTGCATCACAAAAGACTCAAGAACTACTTATGGAAGTTATGTGGTTCACAGTGAAACAATGGGAATTTGCTTGGGCATGAAAGCAATCCACCATCTCTTGCACTCCCCCCTGAAGACCACACACTGCATCTATCATTGATAGTTTGATAGTGTGCACATCTGTGTTGAATGTAGATTCATTTATGTTTCCAGGACTAAGTCATTTATCACAACTTTAACAACCTCATGAAAATGACAAGTCCTAATATGCTACATTTGTCAGATATTATAATAGAAAGTTTACATTTTTATGGAAGGTTTATGAAAAAAAACAAACTTCCATAAACTATAAAACACAATGTATAGACAATTGTGGACAATAGGGGCTATTTTTAGGTTATTTGCATCAATGGAATTCCAGTTGTTTACAATATGGTAGAACTTGTGTTGAATATAAAGCTGCATATTAACAACCCCTTTATATTTTATGAATAAGCTAGAAATATTTTTAGTGACAGCAATCTAAATGTGATAGACAGAATATATATAGCAGACAATAGCAAAATAAGTCTACATTTCGTAAATGTATTCTGATTTTTTTTTTCATTATTTAAACGATACATTATATGTTACAGTACAGCACTAAGTTGTTTTTCTATTATGCAGTTTGTCCCCTTGAAATTCTATTTTAAGATATCTGTGTAAAACTATGCCCCTGTTAATGCCAAATTCAATTCTTAAGTTTTATAAAAGAAACAAATAGTTCCTGAAAGCATGGTAAAACATTTAGTTTTAGTATATGTTTTTTGGGTTCATTAATTGATGCCCTGCAGGAAGAGTTGACATTTTGTCTATTGATTTGGCCTTTTTATAAAGTTTTTGAATCACTCCAGGAAGAAGCTGAATCAATTGTCAAAATGTCAAATGGTGAAGAAATCAAAAACCTAAAAAGCAACACTATATATATATATATATATATATATATATATATATATATATATATATATATATATATATATATACATACACACACACACACACACACACACATACATATAAACAAGTATATTCCAAAGGGTTTCTAATTTCTGTGTCATACTGTATATAATAATCCCTAATTAGGGAGCTTATGTTCATTAATATATTTTAAGATTAAGAAAATTAATTTTCCTTCACACATGTTTGATACATTGTTCCCTAAATTAACTGTTTGAAAAGCAGTCTTAATATATTGTATGTTTGAAATATGGGTTTTCATAGAAGCCTACTTTTAACCTTTTCTTATCTGGAATGCACATGGTCATGCTATTGATTTGCAAATCTTGCTTTTTAAAATGCAATGCATGTAATATTAGTGTGTTTTACAGGAAGGAATTTCAATAGAGAATGACATTTTTCCATTTGAAAGGAACCTAAAACAATACAAAATACTATGTTGAACAAATTAAGTAAAAATAAATCAAAATATGTGGTTAAACATCAAAATATTGTTTATGATGAGATTATAGAAGGGGGTAGTGGACATCTGCTTATATTGCTTTTCAACTGTAAACGTAATATAAGCGGAAAAACAAGCCCATAATAAAATGAACGATCACACAGGTGACCAGCACTCTATGGCTACTTTGATGGATAAAAATAAAATGTAGTCCTTTATTAACATCTTCATTAGCAACACAACAGACAGTGCAAGGTTAGATTCCTTACACATTTTGAGCCATCATGGATTTTATATATAGGTGACCTATGTGTGACTATTTCTATCTTGGTGGACTCTGCACGATTGGAGGTGAGAGTTGTTTTACCATTCACCTAAGATCCCAATGTTTGTTATGGAAGCGGACTTGCCATTGCCAAATAGTTAGCAGTGGTCCATTGCTATTTATTCACCTAGGACCTTACCTTACATACTTGTAATTTATAGTAACAGGAACTAAGGTCTGGTTGTAATGGCATAATTAATATCTACTTTCTGGAACTATTCTAACATAGTTCCCAAATCCCAATTTTATTACAATTTTTTTTTTTTAGTACCATTGTACATAAACCCATGGCATTAATCTATCACATGACACATGGTGTCGGTTCATGGTGTCAGCATTGGGAGGAACACTGAAAATAACTTTTTGTGAATTCTTTTTTGCCTATTTTATTGGCCCAGTAAACTTGGCTTACTTAGCAGGAATGAATGTTAAATCCAGGTGGGAGGCACTGTCTTTTGGTTTTATTTTTAACTTTACTGATTATGTCAGCTGTGATAAACATATCATTTAGGGATGTATGTAGGAAAAGCATGTTTAGATTTCATGCATTAAACACCTTACTTTTATCTCGGGGGCCAGTATTCTGTTTGATGATTTTCAGACTGTGCCGGGGATCTCCTTCCCCTCCAGCACCACCATTGCATTCTTGATGGCAGATACCATCTTTGATTTTTCCGGACATGCACTGTATAACACATGCCCATTCTTATTACCAAATGCCGTCCACAGCTCTTTTCAGAATCCGTTACATATATGGCCCCACTGACAGTCTATAGTTGCCAGAAGATTAGTCTAATACAGTGTTGGCTAACCTGTGACACTCCAGATGTTTTGAAACTAAAAGTCCCAGCATGCTTTGCCAATATATAGCAGCTTACTGCTGGAAGGATATGCTGGGACTTGTAGATTCACAACACCTGGAGTGTCACAGGTTAGCCAACACTGGTCTAGTACCTGACTGTTTGCTCCTTGGGCCTACATGTATTCTTTGTTTTCTCATTCCATGAGTCTTCTGAGTCCGTTTTATTCCATCCACACCAGTGTCTCCTGGTTATTCCATCCACACCAGTGTATTTTATTTATTCTATCCACACCAGTGTATTCCAGTTACTCCATCCACACCAGTGTGCCCTGGCTATTCAATATATGCTAGTGAGTTTCTGACCATCTTGTCTGCTTCTCATTCTCACCTAATACCTACCATCTGATAGTTTCAACTGATACCTACTCTGAGGGACGTGACCTGTAGGGGGATATCAGCTAAGCCCATAGCCCCTTTGCAGTGGCCATGATGAATACCTACCCCTCATTAGAAATGACTCTCTTGTAAGTAGTGCCAAATCGGTCTGGCTGTTGAATACTGTACAGTTACAGTGTGATTCCTCACAGTGGTGTACCTGCAGATGCGTATACATCTAATTGTGTCCTCATAAGGTGAAAACACTCTCATGTGACACCTGTATTATCTGGCACATGAGAGTAGATTTAGATGACTTAGATTAGCTGTTTAAACTACAGATTAGTTTTCTGAGAAAAAGAAGAGAGAAAGAAACACTAACTGGGGAAGGCACACCTCAAATGTGTAGTCAGATAGTAATTTTAATGAGGGTTAGTATATTCCCAAATTCTTATCTAATAGTTTATATTGCTCGTGGACATGAGATGAATGAAATAAACACACATAAAAACAAAATTTGATTTGTATAAGTTAAAATTGTATATATTAAACGCAAAATATTAAAACTTAGTGGTGTAAATGAGTAGCTACAGATATATATATGTATTTCAGGTAATCCTCTTTACATATTATCTCTTGGAAAGCACTCACTATTTCTCTCTATATAAATCCTCTTTATAAGGCTCTTATTAGCAGTAAATAAACTAATACTGCTCTCATAAATATTAATAATAACAGACGGTAACTGTTGCAAATGTTATGTGGCAGTATTTGAGACTAATGTAGGCTCCACTGAAGTATGTGTAAACATACTTTTGAGGTGTTTCTACAGACTATACAGGAACCACATCTTAAAAACCCTTTTGTCTTATTATTATCCCATAACGGTTTCCTTCGATGACTTGTTAACAAATGGTTTTTAAAGTGGGTGACTTTCTATAAATAAATTGAGGAATGTATTCCTGTAATAAAGGATCTCTTCTCAAAATGGGCCAATGATTATTAATGATTTTTTCCACCTCCTTATAATGCGAATTGTACTGGGTAACAAAGGGTATCCCTATTTTCTTCTTAAAGTTATTCTGTCTCACTTCCCTACTTTTAGAGATAAGGTGAGAGTCTATGTTGAGACTCTCTATATCTTTGATCTTCTTGTTCAACACTGCTTCTTTATATCCCCTTTGAATAAATTGTTCCTTCAACTGTAAGGATTTTGTCTGAAACATCTCAAATTCAGTACAATTCCGTCCTATACGTTGAAATTGGCTATTAGGAATACTACCAAACACTCACTAATAGTGATCGCTATTCACAGATATGAAAGAATTAGAGTCAGTGGGTTTATTATAAGGGGCCATCCCACACATAGGATGCATATATGAATGTGATTTTACATTCTCCATCTTCATCTTTATTTTTGTTTGCTTTTTATATTTTGTGATTTTTACTGGTGTGCTAATAAAACGCTTATAAAAGATAACACACTATTGGAGCTTTCTATTTTTATATGTTCAAATGGAGGTGGTTTAATCCATTAAGTGAAGAAGGAAAAGTGGTGCCGGCAGAAAAGGAGGAGTGTTAAAGTATCTCACTGTATGCTTATACTTGTTCCCTCCCTCTTGAAACTATTAAAACAACTAAGTGGAGCAGAAAAAGCTGTGTCGGCAGATTGATGGAACAACACAGAGATTCATTATAAGCGTTACACTTGTCTTCTTCTCGTAAGTGCATAACCCTTAGGTGGTTGTACCAATATCACATGGGTGGAATTTGGTGCTGCATGTTAAATAACAAACAGTTTTCTTTGGAACCATCATGTTATAGCAGTCTGCACTATGATTTTATTTGTCGGTTATTTTCTATGTACCTTTTGATCTTCCATTCCGAGCACACTTGTGAGGGAAGAAGAAATTATCAGTGAGGTGACATCATGGACTTTTGATCTTAAAATATAGCATTGGAGAAGACACTTTAGATAAGGATTTATTTGTATTTACAGACATTTCTTTTGTGTTGCAATTATAAGGGAGGGGTTCGGAAACCAGTGTTCAACCAAGTTCTCAGATTACAATTGTTATGCTTTTATATGTGGATATGTTGTCTTTATAATTTTTGAGCACCGTTCCTATATACTCTGGAAAGTGTAAATGTTTGATCCTCATAGACGCTGTCATTTTGCCCCACATATCCATTGTATCATCTATTAAATTGTTTAACATTTCTGCAAAAGTAGGCAAGCAACATCCCAGAACAAAATTTGTTCTACACTTTTGCATTTTCAGAAATTGCCTCTTATGCAACAAGGGAAAGGTTTGTTAAGATTTTTAAGTTTTAGCAACTTAGAAAGCATTATATTAACTTATATTAACTTCTACTATCTCTAACTGAACCTCATCTGATTGCACTCTGTATTTTCCATGTATTCATCCACAAGTACAATTAGTATTAGCTTCTACCATCTCTGGCTGAACCTCAATTGACTGCATCTGTCATTGCCTGTGTTAAACTTGATCAATTATCTGAATTTTAAGACTCTGTACTAGCCAGATTTTTTTTTAATCAACACTGACTGGCAGCACTTAAATCATCTAATTGCTCACATGTTGTAAAGGAAAAGGAGCACTTTCACAAGTAATTTGTATCTGAAAATCACATAAATTGCAAACAGTCATATATAACTTGTTCTTTAATTAGTTTAATAAAATTATAACCAACATAATATAATTAGTATAATTTGTTTCCCAAGATATAAAAAAGATGACAGTAACAAAGGAATAATAATTGTGTCACACATATCAGCAGAAATGATAATTATAAAAGATATAATCTATCACTTGTATAAACTTTATGCTTAGAGATGAAGATCAATGATGCAATCATTGGAAAATAGACTGGACAATTCTCCAATTTATTCAAAATTCTGACTGTAATGCAATAGAAATTTGCTTCTCTTAAAATAAGTCTATATATCTATAAAGGTCAATGAAGAGCACATATTTTACAGGATATCTACAATCTCCAAGGCATAATGTTGGTAAAAACCATGATAGCCATGAAAAATAGCTGTTTGCATATGTTTCTTCAATAATCACAATAATGAGACTCAATGTAATAGGTGTTAACAAGTGTTATGACTGCAGCATTGTAATCTCACCGGTCCGCTAAGCTTGCAACTATGCTTAGTATACAAGCCAGGTGCTTACTGCATATGTGGAGCATAGGCCACAAATATAGTGGTTAATAGTCTCTGGTTACCAAGCACTTACCAATCTGGAGGCGAGTCCCTCTCAGCAGCGTAGAAAGTGTGTCTGCATTAATGATCAAAGAGCCATGGTTGTTACCTTGGCACATACAATAATAGGTCTGTTTATATTAGCGCACTTTATATAGCAAGAGGCTTATACATACATATAGTTGGTCCACAAATGTAGTTATACCTCCATATGCGTTTCTCCTTATACCCTGGTGGTCACATCAGAGAAAAATATGCTATGACTAAACATCGAATACTTAAGAGAACAGGGACCAATCAAAACAGTTTCAAATCCATAAATCAAATCAGATGTAAAGAATATTCACTTGATATCATAAACTAAACTTAAGTAAGATTAGGCAAAATAAATCAAATTGCTTTAAAAAATTTATTTTACGAACATACTTTAAAGTGAAAATGAAGAGTCCTTGAAGAAAGATCAGTCTGATAATTAGAGAATTAAAACTGATGCAAATCCTTGGCTGTCCCTGGTCTTACAAAGACAAAATGATATATATACTGTATGCGATGAAATGTAGTCAATATAATGACTGATTTGTTATTTTCTGTTGATTTCATGTATGACAATGTGTATATTTTATGTAACTTGTTAAAGTATGAATTGCTGACTGACCTAGGTGACCTTTGCAATTAACAATGAGTCTTTTGAAGCTAGCCAGATAGATAAGGATCTCAGGGGAGTTTGAAGCCTAAAGTTGTAAACCATATAGCCACTCAAAGCAGATCAGAGGTGAGAGATTCTCTGAGGTGCCCAAACATATATCTTAGTGATAGTTAATTTAATTTGGAAAAGCTCTGTGTCATTTTGGGAATCAATCTGACTTATTTGAAAGTGTCATCACTAAGGTGGGTGTAAAGAGCCTGTAAGAAGGGTTTAAAAATCTTCTGCTTTATACATTACATTGTGCATTTCAAGAGGGGTCTATCAAGGCTGAAATGACCCATCCTTTCTATTGTGTTCCCTCACACACAGCAGGTCTACCTCATAAGTAGTAGTCTGAATTTATTTCCTATTTTATTTTCTGAAACTCATTTGTGCAACATTTTGTATGTCTTCTTATTAATTTTTATAAATAAGTCTTCAAAATATTTTTCAGATTAAACATATTTAATCTAGCATATTTCTCCGTGATTCTTTGTGAATTAACGAAGCCCAGGGAGGCTCATGCTACACGTGTATATGATTTAAGTGTGAAATATAAAAAATTGGTTCTGGTGAATGTAAGGGCACCATAATAAATCCTTTGTGGTGGCATAAAAGATGTATTCATTGTTAATTAATTAAGGTAATACCTGTCATGACCAGCTGTTCAGATTGCTGTATCTGAGACAGGCTGGGGTGTTTGTGACACTGTATATAACCATTGTATTTTGGTTTCAAACCGTTGTCGGTTCTAACCAAACTTTGTGTTTTGCCGTTGCTTCTGGTTTTGTCAAACTATTGTGAAAGGTTTAGGATCTGGACTTAATTAAAAATTGTGAAAAATAGGTAAAATAATGTAATTTTTTTTGTTATGATAGCATTAACATACATTTCTAGTATTTTCTAATGAAACCGTCACAACGGTCCCAGTTTTCACCAATTTTGACCAAAGTTTGCAGCAAATTGTCTTGCTAAAAAATATTGGACCTTACTACGTGGTCACATCAATATATCTCCTGGATAGGCCATATCAATGCTGTCAAACTATATATCCTACTCAGACTTTTATATGCATTTGGGCAGAGTATTCACAGGGAGCCATGCTGCCCTTGTGAATCAAACAAGGGGACTTGTCACTTGTATATATTTGCAAGTACATGTCATATATAATATATGTTATGTATATCAATATGCAATGCACAGTATATCTTTTTTTTAGATATTTGTATAGCTTTAAAAGAATCAAACTGCTAGGCTAGGTAAACATGTAAATCAGACAGTTCAGATTGGGCAATAGTTGGCCTTCTCATACAAGTAAGTATTTTTATGTAACATTGATGCAGATTTGGTTGCCAAACACCTGCCTTGTCAAGACAAAATTGACTTTGAAAGTCCACATTCTGAGAAATTAATATACAGAATTTGGCATATTGGTAACCCAACCAGCAGTCAGTTTGCAGTTAGCAGCACTAGTAACATGCCGAAAAACAAGCATTGCAATGACTTACAAAAAGCCCCACAAAAAAGGAAATTTTGGTGCAAGAATGTAACAAAGGCTTCTGAAGATTCTTGGGGAAAGTGGAGGAGCCAAAATCATGTAAGATGGCATTGTTCTTGGGGCCAATGTTAAAAATGAGATGCACAAAGGTTAACAAACCAAGCACCCTTTTGTGGCTTAAGTGCTTCATTTGTTTGGACCCCCACAAAAACCAACATTTTGGTTGTTTATTGTTCAACTTGGTATTAGATAGAGATGTTAACAAATTAATCCTCGGCATTTGGATAGCAGTGGTCATCTTCCTCAATGTAACCAATCATCACCTTTATTGAAGATGTCTACAGCAATTACATTTTCTTTGAATATAGAAGATACACTAAGTAGGTATCTATTAGGCAGATTGTGGGACACATTGGAAAGGGTCAGCACTGCAGCAAATAGATTGGCGAGGGACAGTAGCAATACATTGGAGAAGGGACAGTAGCGGCAGTATCAGAAATCATTAGACGGACCGCTTCTGCATCAGTAGACATTATTTTACAGATGATGAGACCATAAGGGCACAATATTTAATGATGCAAGATGGCATTGTGCTTGGGGTCACCCACCCCGGTATGATACATAAATGTGTTTGACAGCTACAAGTTGGACATAATATGGTTGGTGTGCAGCAGAATAGATAGGGCTATAAAGTCAACAATATAATGACACCCACAGTATTATTAGGACAACAATTAAAATGTAGACAGTATTTATTAGGTTGACAATTCAAATGTAGACAGGATTATGCCTAACTCTTTCCCTGACCATATCCCTAACCCTGTCCCTATCCCTGTCTCTAACACTATCTCAGTCCCTATCTCTAACCCTGGCCCTAGACCTATCCCTATCCTTAACCATATCCCTATAATAATACTGTCAACATTTGAATTGTCTACCTAATAATACTGTTCACTATGTGAATTGGCAACCTAATAAAACTGTTGACACCTGAATTGTCGACTGTTACACAAGCTGATAGATCACGGTAAAATAGTGCAAGATGACATTGTCCTTAGGCCCATACACCCACCCATATGCTAAAAAGGACATGCACATAGTTTAACAAGCCAAGCACTTCAGCCACATGGGCTGCCACTATTGTGGCTGATGTGTTGATTTGTTTGTGCCCCCACAAAAAATAATTTTTTGTTTGTTGGTCGATGAACTGGATAGACTAGATACCAGTTTAATTTATTTATTTATTTTTTTACAAATAATCAACCCTAATACTACTATTACTACCCATCCTTGCATACACAAATGGTTGAGGACTTTTTGAAGGCTGCTATTATTACAGTGTCTGAATCTGAAACCTCAGACTCACATGTATCACTCATGGATACCATCATTAGACTCTCCTCAAGATTGTGTGAGTGCCCAACTTGTTCTTCAATCTCAGTGTTATCCTCTGGCACTGATTTGTCTGTATTGGAGGTGTCAGTAACAGACATACATTCAGAGTGACAAGGTGATGAATGTGAAGTTGAGGAAGATGCACGACCGCGTTGGGCACTCTGTTTTGGAATGATTCTAGTGCGTATACCAGTACCAGCATTAGCAGGACCCCTACTAGCAAAAAGTGTACATAGTCTGAGCCTTGTCTTTCCACTGCGGGTGGTGTATGAAATGTTAGCTATTTTCCTTTTTTGGACACATCCCCACATTCATCAGAAAATTCCCTATTAATCCTCCTCCTTTCTTCAAGAGCTGATTCTTTCTTTGAGATTGAATTTGACAATTAATGTCTGGCTTTTGAGGATGCTTTTGTCAACTTTCTTCCCACATTACCTTTTTTTACTAGAAGAGGTTGTAGCAGTAGTACTACTACAAGTACTGGTACTGGACTGCTCTTGATTTGTACAGTGATCCATGGTTGCTGAGAGGAGTAATGCTACTTGAACAGATTGGAGCTACTTGTAAATGCCTGCCACCACACCAGGGGAATGCACAATGAGATAGGGAAAAGAAGGAATATGATCATACAATTCTTAGGACACTGCTCCACAATATACTTATAACAAACAAGTTTTATATTTCATCAGGGGGTTGTGCTGCTCTGAGTCAAAGACAAGAACACCCTATTTATTTTTTTGGGTGTGTGTATCTGCTGCTAACCCTCACACACAAACAGCCTTTTTCAAATATAGATTTCACTGAATAATACTTCCAAAATATAAATGTATTGAAAAGTGGAAAAGATTACAATATATAGCATTTTCTGGGGTATGCAATTGCTGCTGAATCTCATATGCAAACACCCAGTTTTTTTTCAAAATTATTTAACTTATCACACAATTACATTCACTAGACAAACTTTCACTTTTAAAAGAAAGAAATCTGTTTGGTTTTTAGATCCTGCTGCTAATAGTCTGACAGCAAAAGCACTGTTTTTCTAAAAGAATATACTAGTTAGTTCAGAATGATAACTATATATCTCAGTCTGTATATACTGTCTATTACTATTAGATCTATGCAATGCAATGCATTAACAACAACCAGTAGCTACAGTATAGTCTGTGTAAAGTGTATTAAGATTTAAATTAAAATCAAATGACCAGCAAACTATTGTAGCTGACTATTCTTTACAGAACTGCTTTACAATAATGACAGGATTCTATTGCTTTCTTGTGTCCCTGGTTCATCCTAATAGCTATTTAATGAGCAGAGCACCGCAGATAACCTCCTCCCTACACGCGGTCTGTTCTAAAATAAAACTTGAGAGTGTCACTCGCCGGGGTATCGGACAGCCCAACCGACCCCCGGCAAACTTACCTTGCTTCGGCGCTCCGCCCCGGGCGCCCCCATCTTGGATTTATAAAACCTATGACTGCCTCCTCATTGGCCAGACAATTTTGGCTCCAAATACAAAAGGCACTTCCTCCATTCACTCAGTGCCTCTTCCTCAGTTGCCTTTGGGTACCTAGATGTGGCTACTCTGCATCTACTTTACTCGTCCGCAAAGCTGACACTACACTCAGGTACCGACTATTCTACTTTACTCATCTGCAAAGCTGACACTCTATCCAAGTACCTGCTACTCTACTCATCTGCAAAGCTGACACTACACTCGGGTACCGACTATTCTACTTTACTCGTCTGCAAAGCTGACACTCTATCCAAGTACCTGCTACTCTACTCGTCTGCAAAGCTGACACTCTAGTCAAGTACCTGCTACATTACCCGTCTGCAAAGCTGACACTCCAATCAGGTTCCTTCTACTCTAGTGTCCACTGAGCTTACGCTCCAATCAAGTACCCAGGGCCATCTTAACAACATTATGGGCCCCCGGGCAAAGCAGTGCACCGGGGCCACTACATATATAGATATATATATATATATATATCTATATATATATATATATATATATATATATATATATATATATATATAGATATAGATGTATAGAGATACAGATATAGATATAGATATATAGAGATAAAGATAGATAGATGTACTTGCTCAGTGACCCTTTAAGTTTTTTTTTGCAGGTTTTTTCTTTTGCAGCATTATTTATTCTAATTAAGAGCCCTGCCTATGGGGCCCCCTTGCCCGTGGGGCCCCGGGGCATCTGCCCATCGTGCCCAATGGAAAAGATGGCCCTGCAAGTACCTGCTATCCTACCTGATGGTCTCCAGAGCTCACGCTCCAACTAATGCCTACAGATCCATCCCCGGTCTACGGATCTGACATTCCTTCAGCTGTTCCGGTAATCCAACTGTCCCTTTGTCTCCTGACTTCCCAGCAGGGTCTCGCTTAGTACTCTGGCAGGGGCCGCGACCTGCAAGCATACGCAGCTAAGACCATACTGCTTTGCGGCGGTTCCTGGTGAACACGTTCTGCTCATTAGACTCCGCGCCCTGTTGGTGTAGCGCTAAACTGTGCAGATCCTAGGATTCGCATCGTAAAGACCTGCTATCGCTTGAGACCGTGACAGTGAAAATAAGGGCAAACTATATATACAAAAGATAGCGGTCCAAAACTCGCAAGAGTTTGCAAAAAACAAATCACCTCGTTTTCACAGTTTGGCGGGAGAAACTAAATAACATCTCGGTTTCACTCGGATCCCCAAAGTCCGATTTCGTCGGATTTTACATAATCCGGACTGCTCATCTCTAATATATATATATATATATATATATATATATATATATGTATACACTTTATATTTAACAAATTAAATAAAAAAATAAAAATGTAACAATATACTCTTATTCTTAAAGAGACAATTCAGCCAGACAATATGTACCTATAGGCCCATGTACGTGCTACCATTAGAGTAGAATTATCTGGGGGGGGATTATCCAAATTCATTGTGTCTTCTCTTTTTTCTTTTAAATATTCATATTATTATTATTATCATAAATTTGTAAGGTGCCACAGTGCCCCGCAGTGAAGTACAGTAGGGAATGCAGGACATACATAAAGCAAGCATATATAAAACAGACAATACAAATGTCGATATGAAAACAAAGGGTATGGAGGACCCTGCTCATTGGGCATGGTAGGGAATTCCATTAGTGGGGAGCAGCATGGGAAAAGTCTTGTAGGTGCGAGTGAGAAGTGGTTACCAGAGACGAGACAAGACACAGGTCAGAGGTAGATCTAAGAGGGCGGGGGGTTTATATTGGAAAAATAATAATATTTATTAAGATACACATTTTTATAATTTATTATTTAAATCAATGTTTTCATTCAACCCCTCATAGGTGACATAATCCATAACCTCCTATTTTCATAATAGGAATATTTTCAAGTCCCATATAGTCAGACCTAAAATATATTCATCATGGTGTCATGAGAAGTGTCTGTGCACATTGTGTAATTGTGAACATTTTAGAGTATTTTTTGTGTTTTTAAAAAACTTAAATTTAAGTCCTGATAGTTTGTCAATCATACTGTAGTACACAGCAACATTGGGGGAGGTATATGACATGCAAGGTTTGACAATTAGATAAACAACTAAGGGTACATTTAATTGTCCACAATGTTCCTTTTCTACTGCTAGCAAAAATCAGTGTTACTTCTGTAAAAAACAAGTCTGCACAAGTTGCCTCGCCTCACGGCCATTCTGGAGGCACCTTGTGCATTTTTTTTATTAATTGAATCTCCCCCTATATTTTCTGAGTTCATATGTGATACATTTATCTATCTCAAATCTGAAACAACCAGAGTTGGCCCATATGTCACAGGATGGCTTATATTACTTTTTATAGAATTTTTAAAAATAAAATTGTAGCAAGTTTATTTTTTAGCATTTTTGATTTTTTAAAATGTACTGATGCCTTCTTACTAAAAAAGGGTTTTTGAGATTTTATCTAACTCAATCAAAAAGCTATTTTTATTGATAATCCTTTTAATCTTATACAAACATGAATTCAATTTAGAGATAAATGACATAGATCTATGTTGTGTGTATGTCTATGGTCCATTTTTAGGTTTCAGTAGACTAATTCTGAAACTTCTACTTAGGCTGACAAAAACATATTCTTAGAATATTCATTGTCTCTAGAGAGATTAAGTAGAGAAGTCACTTGTCTATGACTGTAGTACCTTTTGAACAATTCCAACGTATCCTAACGTGTCGGACTGTGGCATAAATCTCTCACCAGAGGAGTGCAATGGTAGAGGCTCATGAAATAGCATGTGTGCTGATGCAAAGAGGGGGCATGCCACTGAAGGGATGTGGCAAGCCATCGGAGACTAGTCTGCTTGAATACTGGAGATCTACATGAATCCTCAAATACATGGAAAATATCTAAGAATCAGGAAAATACAACTGTGCCCTGACCAGTCTATTTCTATCCTCTTTTCTATAAATTTTCTTTTCACAAAAAGTAAACAAATGAAATGATTTTGATGTAGCCTTGCCGACAAATGCATTCATCCTCAAAAACTACCAATGTCAGTACTACAATGCCATTCATTTCAGATGTAAGCTCTACTGCAAAAAGTATGCTGAAAAGACTATTCATCATCATCATCATCATCACCACCATTTATTTATATAGCGCCACTGTACAGAGAACTCACTCACATCAGTCCCTGCCCCATTGGAGCTTACAGTCTAAATTCCCTAACATACACACACACACAGACAGAGAGAGAGAGAGAGAGAGAGAGAGGGAGAGAGAGAGAGAGAGAGAGAGGGAGAGAGAGAGAGAGGGAGAGAGAGAGAGAGAGAGAGAGGGAGAGAGAGAGGGACTAGGGTCAATTTTGATAGTAGCCAATTATCCTACCAGTATGTTCTTAATTACCTTTGATGAACAGCAAGAATGTTCATGATAAGAGACATTGAAAGGGTGATATCTGGAATGCTCGGGTACATACAGTTTCAGTGTGATGCAGATTTTACTATCTTTAAGCAGTGAGGACTGGCTGCTGACAGCGGTGGTGTCTGGGCTGAGAGAGGTGATCAGCGAGCCAGCTTTCCCCCTGCTGGCAGACATGCTGCTATTAGGTACACCAGTATGCTCAACAAAAGCTTCCTCACACACAACACAGTGCAGTTGTAATTTACTACAAGTGCAGTGAACAGTAGCGTCACAGTATTGTGAGGTTTACATTAACATATTACTTTCTGTCATGGCCCTCAGGCAGTGGTGATTCCCCCAGTACTTTGGTGGGCCAGTTTAACTCTGTATTCTAAGAAATTGCCCCTTAGGTATATTGTTTTTCCATGATCTGAAATGACTGCTGTTATAATCCATAACTCTTGTTGTTTATTTATATTTAAATGTCTCTGTCATAATATTTAAGAAGCGCAATATCTAGGAAGTTAATGGATGTATTGGGATAAGTGCTAGTGAATTTCAACTTAAAAATTATGGGCCTGATTCATTAAGGAACCTAAAATAAGTTTCTTATTTAAGTCTCCTGGACAAAACTATGTTACAATGCAAGGGGTGAAAATTAGTTTTCTGTTTTGCACATATGTTAAATACTGTTTTTTCATGTACCACACAAATATCAACTTTAAATTTCAGTGTACAAATAAGCTATCAGGTATGTGTGTGCTGCATGAAAAAACAGTCAGTATTTAAATTATGTGCAAAACAGAAAACTAATTTTCACCCCTTGCATTGTAACATGGTTTTGTCCAGGAGACTTAGATAAGAAACTTCTTAATTTAAGTTCCTTAATGAATCAGGCCCTATGTGTAAATGTATATTTTTTAGGGGTGTGCACCGGCCACTTTTCGGGTTTTGGGTTTTGGGTTCTGATTACCTTGAGGTTTTGGGTTCGAATGGGTTTTGCCAAAACACCCTACTCAAGGTTTTGGTTCTGATTTTGGATTCTGATTTTTTTTTTAAAAAAGCATAAAAAGTGCTAAAATCCAGATTTTTGGATTTTTTTTCATTCCTACGCTATTATTAACCTCAATAACATTCATTTCCACTAATTTCCAGTCTATTCTGAACACCTCACAATATTGTTTTTAGGCCAAAAGATTGCACCGAGGCAGCTGGATGACTAAGCTAACCGACACAAGTGGGTGGCACAAACACGTGGCCCATCTAGGAGTGGCACTGCAGTGGCAGACAGGATGGCAGTTTGAAAAACTAGGCCCCAAAGAGCACATAATGCCAAAAAAAGAGGTGCAAGATGGAATTGTCCTTGGGCCCTCCCACCCACCCTTATGTTGGTGAAATAGGACATGCGCACTTTAACAAACCAATCATTTCAGCGATGGGGCCTACAAAACTGTGGCTGAAATGATTGGTTCGTTTGGACCCCCACAAAACGAGCTGGCAAAGAAAAAAAAGAGGTGCAAGATGGAATTGTCCTTGGGCCCTCCCACCCACCCTTATGTTGCGGAAAAAGGACATGCACACTTTAACAAACCAATCATTTCAGCGACAGGGCCTACCAAACTACTGTGGCTGAAATGATTGGTAATGGTAAGTTTAGTGAACTTTGGCTTTTTGGATTTTACATGCCCTCTACTAGGAGATTGGGCATCGGCCTTGGCAGACGACGTTGATGGCATTTCATCGTCTATGTCATGACTAGTGGCAGCACCTTCAGCATTAGGAGGAAGTGGTTCTTGATCTTTCCCTACTTTATCCTCCAAATTTTTGTACTCCATTATATTTTTTTATTTATATTAATATTATATATATATATTATATATATTAGTATTATATAATATTTTTTTAGACTGCAGGAACAGTGAACGTAGTTAAATTGCAGTACCAATTTTTTTTAGACTGCAGGAACAGTGAACGTAGTTATATTGCAGTACTAATTATTTTATATTGCAGGAACAGTGAACGTAGTTTTATATTGCAGTACAAATTCCTTTATACTGCAGGAACAGTGAACGTAGTTATATATTGCAGTACAAATTCCTTTATACTGCAGGAACAGTGAACGTAGTTATATATTGCAGTACAAATTCCTTTATACTGCAGGAACAGTGAACGTAGTTATATATTGCAGTACAAATTCTTTTATACTGCAGGAACATTGAACATAGTTATATTGCAGTACTAATTCTTTTATACTGCAGGAACAGTGAACGTAGTTATATTGCAGTACTAATTCTTTTATACTGCAGGAACAGTGAACGTAGTTAGATTGCAGTACCAATTTTTTTAGACTGCAGGAACAGTGAATAGTTAGATTGCAGTACCAATTTTTTTAGACTGCAGGAACAGTGAACGTTGATATATAGCAGTACCAATGGACTTAGTAGGACAGAGTACAGGACACAGTACCACTGGACTCAGCAGGACAGAGCACAGGACACAGCACCACTGGACTTAGCAGGACAGAGCACAGGACACAGCACCACTGGACTCAGCAGGACAGAGCACAGGACAAAGCACCACTGGACTCATCAGGACAGAGCACAGGACACAGCACCACTGGACTCAGCAGGACAGAGCACAGGACAAAGCACCACTGGACTTAGCAGGACAGAGCACAGGACACAGCACCACTGGACTAATCAGGACAGAACCACAGAAATGACCAGGACAGAGGACACCACTAACAAAACACAACCTCCCGCTTCCCTGATCAATGCCCGAGTGAAGATGGCGGCGGCAAGCGGAGAATTTAAAGAATCCGTGTATCGCGAGATCCGACGGCGGGATTATGACAAAAAGCCTCGTTTTGAGTTTTGCAATCGGCGAGAATACCCGAACAGTGCTCGGATCGGGCTCGGATCCGCACTGTTCGGGGCTGTTCGGATTTAGTAAATCCGAGCCCGCTCATCCTTAATATTTTTATTCATCTGATTTGGTTTGTGAATTCAAAACTGTTTTGATTGGTCCCTTTTCCTTAAAATATCCAATGTTTAATCATGGCACATTCTCCTCTGGTGGAGAAATGTGTTATAGGTGGAGAAATGCATTAATGTAGATACATTATCCACCCTATTGAGAGGGATTTTCCCACATACCATCAAGAGCTTTAGTGGACAGAGATGAGCTGGTGAGATTAAAAAACTGCTGCAGTGACACTTGTTAACATCTATTACACGGTATCTTATTATTGCAGTTATTGGAGAAACATATAAAACAGTGTTTGGAAAGTGCTGTAATTTTTCATGGCTATCAAGAGTTTGGAGAGATTGTTCCTGGGATATTGTGGATGTCCTGTAATTTTGTGGTCTGCATTGACTTCTTACACATGAGTCTTTCCTTATTTTAAGATCAGTGAATTTTTATTGCATTACAATCTGAATAATGTTGAAGAATTTGTAATATATCTGAGTACTGTTTGGTCTATTTTCCAATTGTTGTATCACTGATCTTCATATCTATGTACCGCACTGTCACTGTGTAATGTTGAGGTACACAGGTTAGGCAGTGCACTTCCTTCTCTAGCCATGGATAGCTCATGGACATAGGTGTAAATGATGGGGTGTCCCAGCAAATGCAGGTAATTTTTGTTCAACAATGTAATATAGGTTTTAGGGCACAGGTGATGTAAATTGTGGTATAGTACAGTAAAGGTCACAATAATTTGGGCGCCAGACCCTCTCTTTATTTCAACAGAAACTATTTACACTGCTCTTTCCTTCAGCACATTCTTAAATGGTTGCAGCAATAAAGTAAATGGAGTTGGATAGGTTACATAAACATATAACCAAAAAGAAGTAGATAGACAAACACTGATCAATAAAACAGCAACATGCTTTAAATCTCCACTTGCATTAACACAGACAGGTGAGAGTTCTCGAAGAGACTACTATGCAGACTGCTATAAATTCCGTTAATTCAGTATGCAGGCAAGTTAGTTTTTTGTCAGAAAACACACCGACATTCAGACTAGTTAATTTAAAGCAGCAATAGGTGGACCCGGCTTCTAAACTTAACACTTACCCTAACCCTACCCCTAACTCTAACCCTAACCCTAAGGCTAAACCTAACTGTAATGGTAACCATAACCCTAATCCTAAACCTAACCCTTACTCTAACCCTGATATGAACTAATGCATTTTGCATTGTCTCTTTAAATATAGAAATGTTAATGTGGCTTTGTTTTCTGACGTAAAACTAACATGCCTACATACTGGATGGATGGAATTTATAGCAGTCTGCAAAGCAGTCTCTTCGGAACGCTCACCTGTCTGTGTTAATATAAGTGGAAATTTAAAGCTGTTTTAGTAATCAGTGTTTATTTGTCTATGTACTCCAGTGGCGCGCGTAGGGGGGGTTTCTGGGTCTCCAGAAACCCCTCCCCTCCGCTAACAAAGTGCTCCTACAGACGGCACTGTACTATACAGCAGCCGCGATGCTGTCAAAGAAGCGTCCGCGGCGGTGCTGTATTGTATACAGCATATAGATGAATGTATTTCTGCCATTTTACCTCTGTTGTTCTCTTGCCACCTTAAGCTCAGTCTTTCAAAAACTGAGATAATAAGGTATTTCTGTTGATCGCACAATAATAAACCCAACCCCTCAGGCCCATTGCCTAAGTATCACTCTTGACTAAGGACTGTCCTTTCTTTCCACATCCAATCTGTATCCAAATCCTGCTACATACAACTAAGAAACATCTCTTATCTCACCTATGACACTAGAAAACATTTAACTTATTCAGTCACAAATGACTACAGCTATTAATTTCTTACTGGTCTACCCCTAGCCAGACTTTAGTACCTATATTCTATTTTGCAGACAAATTTTCCTTACAAAACTTTTTTTCTACTTCTGCTCTTCTCTGTCAGTCCCTACTTTATTAAATCTAATATAAAACACCTCAACCAGCATACAACTCCATTAGCAAAACTGCACCAACATGATTCTCTTCCACTGTCTCAATATATTTCCCAACTGGAACCATCTGCTCTGCTCTAGATCTGTGGCTCTAATCCATATTCATTACCTGCTCTCATTTATGATCACTGGACTTTTTTTTTTCCACTTTGTGGAATTTCCTCCCTTGTACAAAAAGACTTTCCTCTAGTCTTGAAACTGTCAAAAAGTCTATGAAAACTCATCTCTGTAGGAAATATTATTATTATTGCAAGGTAATAATAATAACAATAATAATAATAATAATAATAATAATAATATGAATAATAATAATATGAATAATAATTGTTTGAACATTTTTTTATTTGTAAAGTTTTAATATTATTTACTCTATAAAAAATACAGTCAGTTAAATTATTGCAGCTCTCAATCACTAGTGCAGCTTCACATTCTGAAGAGACAAATTGACCTGTATTATGTAACATAAACAAAGTTTATACCACTTATCAACACAACACATCAACACAATTCTAAATGAAAAAGACTTACATAGCTTTTAGAGAATAAGAAGTTGTTTACAATTACCTGTCTTTGATAGCCAGTGCAAATATGTATTCTTCTATATTGAGGCCTGATAAGTTATATAGGATGCAACTGTTTCCGTTTTTGGAAGATGATGCCAAAACATCAAACATCGGGCAAACCTGAAAAAAGGCCGACAATGAGTTTCCAAGACCAATTTAAATTTATAGACAAATGGTCAATTAAAAATACAACTTTCTAACTAAGATGCATTCCTCCGATCACATATCAATAGAGATTAATTGAATCTCTGTCGATGGTGGGGGGGGGGGCAGTTGTCAGTGTTGTGCAGCTCCTTTCACATACATAAAGGGTGGTTATAAACTCCTCCAACATTAAACTTAAATTAATTTGATCGTAAACATGATAGAAGCACACTGTAAGCGGTATATTAAAGGCAAAGTCTTACAGTTTTAGAGCTATACAAGTTGAATTTTTAACCTTCAATATATCTGCCATCATCTGTAACATGGCTTATGACATGGTTTTTCTTCAATCAATTGAAGTAATTGAGAAGAAATTAAAAAAGATCCAAAATAACAACACTAGTACTTAAAAATTGAAATATTTACCTTTTATATATTGTTTAGTGTGATTTTTTTTTCATGTGTACATTCAAAGTTATTAAAGATTTTTCTGTATATGCCCCATTCAATTGAATTAATTACTATTAATTACCAATCCTTATCAATTTCAGTTGAGCTTCCACATACTGTATATATGAATGAATATTGGAATGAATGGAGAAATAGAAATCAATGGGAAAAATACAACATAGCACTGGTTAAACCACTTATATTCACCCCTAGTGAGTATATACAAAATGGGGCTCATGTAGAGTTGATTGCACGTCGTTTTGTTGTATAAAAATTTGCAAAGGATATACCAATTTTTGAACCATCTTGTATTTGTGAGAATAATCACCTGGAAAATGGAAGGTTTAAAGCATTAGGGTAATAGGAGCAGGAAAGGGAATGGAAGGGGTCTGACTGTTGTAATGCACTACCCTATACAAAACAAATCTGAACTATGTAGTGTTAAAAGATGTTGAGATAATATTGTTCACATTCATATAATAGTCAATTCTGGAGAACCACTCAGGCAAGATTGGAGGAGAAGGGGACCTCAATTGGATGTGTATCACTGTCTCAACTGCATTATTTAGATGTTTTAACAGTGATTTTTTTGTGTAGCTTGATATTGACATCAAGAGTCATTCCAAAAAGCTACTATTTTTGATTACTCGCACCAGATATGAAGTGTATTTCCTTGCACCAAATTACATCTCAAGCAAGTATTGGGACCACATAGAAACATTCTACCCTGGATACTCAGGCACTTGCACCATGAAACACATTTCAAACACTGACATGCTTATGAGGTTAGCTTGTGTCACTTGAAAGATCTTGGCCATTTATTTTTTTTGACTGGGCTCAGAAGGTCCCTCTCCCATGATTCAGTGTAATAGGGTAGCTTGCAAAAATCTTGTATAGTTGAGAAAATGAATTTGTGATGTTCTGCACGGTCACTCACATACCTTTAAGTTTTCTGCACAACTCCCTAAGAAGACCCTTGCACCTTACGAAATGGCAAACCTGATAGTACCACCACTGCTCTATCAGTGAAGGATTCATTTGGCCTGTATATCACAGAAGGGATAAACCCAGATTCATCCACCAGCTAGCCGACATGATATATTCTCACATTCATCCACACCTTAAAGTCGATCTGGAGGAAAATTTGAGTTAGCCAAAGAGGCATCAGTGGATAAATTATTGGGGAGATGCAATTTAGAGCCCTGTGATTTTTCCAACATGCCAGGGTTGGCATGATCATTTCATGATTTGTGGCAGTTTAGATATCCATGCAGCAACTCTCACTGGTGTCTATAGGGGATTCTCCTTTTTTGCCCTATTCCACTTCTATATTCTATTTAGCCTGATAGCAAGATAGTACCTGTTTAGATGAGGGATATTTTGCCTGTACATCCAGTTTGCAGCGTTGTTTCTATCCACCCCATACAAAATCTTTTAGCACTTTTTGCTTGTCTATATTTTTATTAGTGAGTTATTTTTAACAATACCGATTCTTCTCCTCCAGGAAAAAGCATAGATTTCCAACTACCTTGCACAATTTAGCTGTCACTGGTAAAAATCAGCCATGAAGAGCTGGGCTAAGTCATTTATGATCTAGACCCACAAGTTCTGCAGTTTCAGGCAAAGAAAATAGGTTTGTTTCAGTACTTCAACTGCTTGGGGAGGGCTAAGAGACCTAATTTTGTACAATTTACTTTAAAGTTAAAATGTTTGCCAAAGTCCTTAAATGGAACCATACCTGACTACAGCTGATTAAAGCAGTAGCAATATGTTAACTTAACCTAAAGATTTTGTTAACATCATGGCTGCAAGCCTCTAACTAGAATCTCATTTTCCTCAAATGAGAGGTAAGAATTATAAGCTACTTCTATATTGACACTCTATTTAGAGTCTATCACATTAGCGGCAAGACTTTTCGGATCCTTTGTAATCTGCGTGGTTTAGTACTGCCTACCATGGATATGCAGAATCTAATGGGGTGAAGGATTCACCAAGGACCCTCGCAAGGAGGTTTGATCTTCCCTGCCTCAGTAGTGCAGGTTGCAGTTCTCTGGGCAGGCACCAAGCGAGACCAGTTGGAGACGCTGTAGCTTAGAACCAGTATGGATATTCGGATGACCTGGGAAACTGGAAAAGCTGGTTTTCCAAGTTTGGCAGGTGACTGCAGGTGCAGGGTTTCAGGATTGCTAATTTAAGCTGGGAAAATGGTGAATCTGGTTTTCTAAATTTGACAGGTTACCACAGGGAACCAACTAATCTTCAACTGAGTAGGCTGAAGGACAAGAAGGTCTGGCAATTCGGAAGAGGCACAAGTGCCTTAAATACCTGAGAGTGGTCAGTGGAGGAAAAACTATTCAGCCTATGCACAGACCTGAATCCAAGATGATGCCTGTCACTGGACAGAAGCGGCACCTCAGCACCTGTAGAAGTTCAAGTTACCCCCAGGTTAGTGCGCTGGACTCTGGCAGGCAGGTCTGTGGGACAAGTATGTGACAGTGTGTAACACAAAAATAAGTGCACAATAAAAGTATCTCCCCCGTGACCATCTATGGGTACATAGATCTCTGTCGGATGGGTGACAGGGTTCCCGCCCTTAGATCGCCATAGGGATGTTATCTGTTGGTTGCACTCTCTCTGATAAGGATGAGATCTTGCAGAAGGTGAGAGACCTTGAGGGCCTTGAATTTGACAGCCACGAAGTTCAGGTGTTTCAAGACCTCTTGTGGCATACTCTTCAACAGCGGAAAATGTTGCAACCCCTCAAAGATGAGTTACGAAAGAAAAATATAAAGTACAGATGGGGTTTCAAATACAGGTCACCCATAATGGGAAATCAGCTGTTCTTTGTGAGCTATCAGATATTTCTACCTATTGTTCCACCATAGAAATTCAAATGACCCTGCTTCCAGAAAGGCAGGAGTTCTATTCCTGCCTTCATGGTTGCCCGTTAGAAATTGTCTCGGATAGAGGGGTTCAATTTGTATCCAAGTTTTGGAGATCTCTGTGTCATATTTTGGGCATCAGGCTAAAGTTTTCTTCTTCTTACCACCCTCAGACTAATGGGCAAACGGAGAGGGTTAACCAAGACCTAAAGACTTTTCTTAGGATTTTTTCATCTACCAACCAAGAAGATTGGGTCAATATGTTACCATGGACTGAATTCGTGCATAACAATGCTTTTCATGAATCAACTTCTGCGACTCCTTTTTCCATCGTTTATGGCACACACCCTCAAATTCCTAAGTTTTCGGCTTTACCCTCTAACCAAGTTCCAGCTGGATAAGTTTCTATGAACTTTTCTATTATATGTATTCTGCCTGCAATTTATAATATACTTTGCTTGCATGTATATGTAAAGTTTATGCCTACTACTATTAACTTTCTTACAAAGGTTAGCTCCTTATCTGCACTACAATTGACTACTCAATTGTTGGTCCCTTCCCCCTCCTCCTGGCACAGGCATGCTGTACTCTTTTTACTTCTTACCCCCATTTATCGTGCTATTTACTCATACTTTCATCTCCCTCTCCCTCTCTCCCTCTCTCCTTCTCTCTCTCATCTCTTTCTTCTCTTTGCACACAAGAAATGCTTCCTAATTAAACGATACTTGACAACTTTGGCAAGAAGTGCTCCGGGAGATCAGGGAGCGGTGGGCCTGAAAGATCGCTTAATTTGGCCCCAACCCCTAAACGTCCAACACAGTTTTTGACCAATTACAGCAGGGGGCCACGATGATGCGCATGGTAGAGGTAGTTAGGAACTGGGAGGTTGCCCTGCCCTCCCGGACTCCCAAAAATTTCGGGGGCAACTGTGATTTAAACAAACACAAACATGCGCTTGATATCTCTCTCTCTCTCTCATTTAAACACATTCTCTCTCTTTTTACATTTAAACACACAATACACAAAGAGCAATGACTGATAATACACTCATACATATTATTATTGTCTGACAGCATACACACTAGTGTATGTATTAGAGATGTTCAGGCTCGGTTCCTCGAGAACCGAAAGCACCCGAACTTAGGGGATCCGAGTACCGAGCCAAGCCCGGTACTTTTGCGCTTTTTCGGAATCAAAAACATCATTGTTATGTCGTCGGATCTCGGATCTCGGGAGTTTTGAAATCTATAAATACCGCCCTCCAGGGCGATCTAGCGCCATTTGAAAGAGGGACACAGAAGGGGTAGTATAGATAGAATTGAAAGAGGAAGGGGTAGCAGTGTTCAACAAAGTATACAGTGACATTCAGGAGAGCTCCATTGCTCCATTGCTAATTCTCATTGCAGAAAAATACAAATACTAGTGCTGGCAGGCTTTTCTTCTGACTTTACAGTGAAATTGTACAGTGTTATATAGGTTACACACAAAGAGAAGAGCTCCATTGCCCCATTGCTAATTGTCATTGCTGAAATACAAATACTAGGCCTTGCAGGTTTTTCTTCTGACTTTGCAGTCAAATTGTATGGTATTATTAAAATGAATTCACAGCAGTACACAGAAGAGCAGGATCACTTAGCAGCTGCTTCCACTAGTCATGATGATAGTAATCCCTGTACGTTATCTGGTAAAGCCTATGTAAAAGTACATAGTGTTTTTAAGTCAGGGAAACAAAAATGTAAAAAGACACCTTTTACCTTGGTGAAGAAAAAAAGAGCTATAATCCAGGCAAAGTTATCTGCAGAAAAAAATAATATTGCCAACATGCCATTCTACACATGCAGTGGCAAAGAATGAGACCTTCGTCTTTCTCTATGAGTGCAAGTTCTGCAACTGTAACTGAGGAATCTTCTTGTAAGGTCAGTCGTGACCAAGCAATACCTTGTCATTCGGATTCCAAAAGTGGTGCCCAAAAACTTTTACGTGTAAAAGCTGAGCTGTAAGAAAACAGTAAGGCATTAGAGGAAAATGTATGTTCAGATTTAGAAATGACAGAAATCCCTGAAGAGAGTCGATCCACGAGTGCTATGTGTAATGTACGTGACCATTCTGATAGTGTACCCTTAAAGAAGGTCCCTTTCAGCATTTCTGCAGATGTGTGCCTGAACAGCCCGAGTGTAGCCGGTGATACACCAATTGAGGATGCCACTTTAGAATTGAAACAGGATGAGAGGGATATTTGTGTAGCCGACGAGGGCGCTAATGAGGATGTTGATGAGGATGATGTTGATTGTGAAAGTCCTGCACCGATTGAAGCAGTTCTTGCACGTGATAAGAAGAAGGCCATTGTCATGCCTGTACATAAGACCAAAAAATCCACCTCTTTCTTATGTGTGGAATTATTTTTACCCAAATCCTGACAACAGTTGTCTAGTCATTTGTAGTGTAAGTAAAGCCACAGTCAGTCGAGGTAGGGACCTTAACCATCTAGGAACCTCATCCATGTTACGCCATTTGACGTGAGTTCATGGCAAGGTGTTGGGAAAATCAGAAAGTTATGCTAAAAAAATAACAACAAGCAGTCCATCATCAGCTAGGAACCTTCTCTCACCTACATTTCAATGCCTGCAATCTACACCCAGAACACCATCCTCGTCAATATGCTCAGTAGCAATCGGAGTTATTCCTGCATCCAAGTTGCTAAGACTAGATGACTTCTCCACTATCCTGGATTCCTCAGAAGAATTCTTGAGCATTAGTCCCACTGCTGTTGCTGGGAATGAATCTTCATCCCAGAAGCAGACCAAGAAGAAGACTACTAGTAGTTTACAACAATTGACTGTTAAGCAATCCTTTGCAAGAGGAAGCAAGTATGAAAGCTGTCACCCAGTTGCAAAACGGATCACAGACGCCATGGCGCCTATGCTAGTATTAGATCTGCGTCCAATATCCACTATTAATGCAGTTGGTTTTAGACAAATACTTGAGGTCTTGTGTCCATCACGACACCATTTCAGTAGAAAAGCCATTCTTCACCTCTACCAGAAGGTTCATAAAAATGTTATTATTGGGCTGCAAAATGCCATTCCACCCACTGTACACTTAACCAGACATATGTGGACAAGCGGAACTGGGCAAACTAAAGATTATATGACTGTGACAGCCCATCGGGTTGGTGATGCACCTTCACCAGCAGGAACAGCAGCAGCATGTATCCAAGTATGTCACATTTGTCAGAGGCACGCTACTCTTTCTATCACCGGCTTCACTAAGAGGCATACAGCTGACAATCTGTTACAAAAACTAAGGGACATCATTGCAACATGACTCTCTTCAGGATATGTCATTTCTGATAATGCCACCAATATTGCCAGAGCATTACAGCTGGATGAATTCCATTTAATTCCCTATTTTGCTCACCCAATAAACTTTTTGGTGCAGAGCTTTTTAAAAAATGACAGGGACGTGCAGGAGATGCTGTCTGTGGCCCGTAAAATATCTAGACATTTCCGGCATTCGGCAACAGTGTGTAAGAGATTGCGGCAGCTGCAAGAGCAATTTAATTTGCCCTACCACCAACTGGAGCAAGAGGTGATGACAAGGTGGAATTTCACCCTGTATATGCTTCTGCGGATGGAGGAACAGCGAAAAGCCATCCATGCCTACTCGACAAGCCATGACATTGGGAAAGTAGGGGGGATGTAATTTAGTCAAGCGCAGTGGAGAATACTTTTTGTGTTGTGCAAGGTGCTGAAACCATTCGAAGTAGTCACTTTTGAAGTGAGTTCAGACACTGCTAGCTTGAGTCAAGTGATTCGCTTAATTAGACTTTTGGAAAAACAGCTGGAGAAACTGAAGGAGGAGATTAAACAAAGCAATTATGCTAAGTATGTCAGACTTGTAGATCAAGTACTTTTATCGCTTTACCAGGATCCAAGAGTTATTAAAACCTTGAAATCGGATCACTATATTTTGGCGACACTGTTTGATCCTCGATTTAAGAGCTATGTCTCTTTGCTTCCAACTGACCCAGATCTGAAGAGATGCAAGGAGCTCCTGGTGAGCAAGATGACAGCTCAAGTGTTACATGACAGTTTGGCGTCTCCTTCTTCAGTTTCTCACTCAACTGCTGCTAGGAAAATCTTAGCTTTCTCAAGAGACCCAGGGATGATGCAGATGACTCAGCATCAAATTTTGACATATGGTCTGGTCTAAAAGAATTGACCAAAAAAACATGAAACCTCTGCCGTAACTCCACCTGATCCTACTATCAACATGCAAACGATGGTGGAGGATTATTTTCACGACAGCATAGAAATAGACACATCAGACAGTCCCTTTACATACTGGGAGGAAAAAAAGGGAATTTGGAGACCCATGTACCAACTCGCTTTGCAATGCCTAAGCTGCCCACCCTCCAGTGTGTATTTGGAAAGAGTTTTTAGCACAGCCAGGAACCTTGTCAGCTATCGGCGTAGGAGGCTACTTCCTCAAAATGTGGAAAAGAAAAAAAGATCCACGAGGAAGGCCTTTCCCGCCAATTACATCAAAATACTGAGAGTTCTGTGATGGTGGATTACAGCGGTGATGAATTAATAATGTGTGAGGATGATGACAACAACATCTTTCTACAGTAGAGTTCATTAACACCACTGTTACCTTAGGTGGCTTAAGGCCATTGTTACCTTGTTTTGTGGGTACCCAAACAAACCAAGCACTTCAGCCACAAGAAGTGACACTTTTGTGGCTGAAGTGCTTGGTTTGTTAAAGTGTGCATGTCCTTTTTAAGATCCATCATAAGGGTGGGTGGGATGGCCCAAGGACAATTCCATATTGCACCATTTTTCCTTTCAGCTACCGCTGTGTGCCAATGTTACCTTCATTTGCTATATACTGTTGTGTGCTTAGCAAAAATCTTACACACCCATTGATGATGCAGATGACTCAGCACAACATTTTCACATCTGGGGGTAAATGTATCAAGGTGCGATTTTGACAGCGTGTTAAAAATCGCTGCAAATCTTGGGTGTTAACCCGCGATTTTAGTAAAAAAAACCTGAAATGTATCAAGCTGCAATTTTGACACTGATCTTTAAAATCGCTGGTCATCTCTGGCGATTTGCTGCGATGTAAACACTCCCGTGTTTAGCTAACTCTCCTGTGTTGTATTAGCGAGTTGTAAACACATCACTGTTACACTGCCCTGTCATACAGCTGCCGGAGCTCCGGCAGCTGTCAAAATGGTAATGAATATATGACAGTTTAAAAAAAAAAAAAAGCGTGGGGTCCCCCCTCTATTCATGCTTAACCTTAGTGCTGCCTGACTACTGCAGGTTCCGTGAAAATCAGGGAAACAATTTGCGTGGGGTCCCCCTGATTTTCACTTAACCAGCACTAGGCAAACCAGCCAGGGTTGGCGGCACTATAGCAGTGAGACATGCAGCAGGGGTCCCCCTGCCATAATGACTAACCAACCCTAGACTGTTCAGCCTTGGGCTGGATTCCCTAGGGAGTGAGGCCTGCCAAAAGAAATGAGCAGGCCTGCCCCTAGAGAGAACCAGCCCAGTGCTGATAGCACTAGGGCTCTTCCTACTACCCCTGGGCTGTGGGTGGTAGTGTAATAACGGCGATAAAGTGTAAAAATAACAAACAGGCGCCATTTTGTTTTGTGGAACTATAAGTCCCAGCCAGCCAGGTTGCCCAAAATAGTGTGGCCATGCTGCTGCTTGTATAACTACAAGCACCAGCATACCCACGGCAGCCAGGGCATTTTGGCACTTTGAGAACCACAAGTGCCAACATGCCCTGACCTCCCTGGCTGGCTGGGACCTGTAGTTCCACAAAAAAAAAATGTTATAAAAACCACAACACCCTTGTAAACACCACATATTATTAATAAAAATAAAAAACCCACAATAAACACAGTAAGCACCCTCATTTACACAATATACATTTATTAAAAATAATAAAACCCCAAATACTCACCAATGAAGTCTTCTTTCTGTACCAAATGTCCGGCTTGCCCCAGTCCCACATTATTTATACCTTACAAAAGTTCTGGCTTGAAAAATCTCTTCTTGCCTTCGCCCAGGAGGGGCCCACTGTTGCTAGCAGTCTTCTTGTCTTCGGCCAGAAGGGCCCCATATTTGTACATCCCGAATCTTTAGATTTGCTTGAACAAAAACAAAAAAAGATGGAGCCGCCGCAAACACCTCCTACCTAGTAGGAGGTCCGTTACGCAATGAACCTACATTCATTGCGCAAGGTCAATGTACTGTATTAGGTGATTTTCCCACGCTATGGGGGAAATCACCTAATACTATAAATAGAGCTTACGCAAGTAGCGTAGTTCACACAGATCCAAAACCAAAACCAAAGCACAAAGCTAATCCAGAACCAAAACCACTTCACGGGGGTCAGTGAGCATCTCTAGTGTATGTATATATATGAATATCATATTTCCACACAAAGGAGATCCTGAGTCTAGATACACAAAGGAGGATTGCTAGAATAGGGTTAACACAACAAAGGAATAGCATTTTATGAGCTCACTTCTGAAGTAATTTAGTATAATCTATATTAACATCATGTCTACTGAAACTATAATATATTATCTGTATTGTATGTTAGCATTTTATGTACTGTATATTTGATCTCAACATTATCTTTGTAAAGTAACAGATTTCTTTCCGTCTGCTTTATATGTTTAGATAACTGAGAGATAACTGAGAGAAAAGAATGAATGGATGATATGTTCATACAGATAATGCAGTATAGTGAAGTAAATTATAGATTATTTATTTAACGATTAACACAAAATGGTGGGCTATCTGACGTAGAGGTCAATAGATGTGTTATACGTAGGTGGTATAAAGCCTGGATGAACAAAGGAAACGCTTAAGTCGCTTTTACGGATTTCTAGTTCTGATGCATAAGCATAACAACTGGGATTCCTTGTTTATGGCTGGCGTGATATGAGGTGAATGTTTAAAAAGGTTGTGTAAAATAATGCCTCTAAATTACATCTGAGATGTGACTGGTGCAATAATCGACGTGACTAAAATAGCGAAAAAGTCGCATTATATCCCAATAATTAATGAGATTAGTTATTAATAAGATCAAAGGCATTGTAACATTGTAATAGTGCAGATAAGCCGATCGGAGACAGATGCATAGTAGCAATATTTTGTTAGGGGATACACATCCTGAGCTCCTGTATCTTCTTGTTTTTGTAAATTAACAAAGTTGTACCACCTTCAATAAAAACATTGTATTTTAAAGTCATGCTACTTATTAGTCGTCGCGGCTTGCAGCGAAGGATAGGAGAATTCTGGGATTGATAGTATCTCTGCTAATGGTAGGAGATCCTGTGATTTATCTGCATGAATGGTGCTAGAGTTTACAAGCCACTAGGTATCATCAGAGGTCAGATTAATTAGTGGGTTTAGCTTTAGTTTTTCTGCATTTCAGAGAACAACACATGACAAGATAAGGTTGTCTCCCTTGCACTTTAAATCTAGACAGAAATTGAGCCTTTGCAGGTTTTGCAGATACAAGCAGCATTAGGAACCTAATTTCAGGAGCTGATAACTCATTATTCTCCTTATAAATTAAGCCAATTTCTTGCTCTTAATTCCTCAATGATAGTTGATTTCTGCTCTCTCTTTTAGGTGCTAAAGGGTAAACAACAGATATTTGTATTTAATTTAATTTATATTTTGTATTTGTGTTTAATTATATTTTATAGGGTAAATATGATTCATGCATTTATTAATAACACAATCAAGGCATCATTCTCTCTCATGTGTATGACATATTATTACAATAATATATTATGTTCAAATAGGGTAATGTGATGCTGGCATTTACTATAAACATTGTCATGCCACATGTCTATGCTTTCTCTTCGCACTTGTGAGGCATAAGTGTACACACCTGTTGCACCCTACCTTTACCTGGCGCATATGTTAGTGATGTATCGAGATGCATTCAACTTGTAAATGTGATTTTTCATGCTTGAAAATTTTCATACATTTGGGGCACAAATGAGTCCAACTCTACATAAGCGCCAATTCCCTTCCACAGAGATCAAGTGCAGTGACAAGCTTTGAACACATGGAACAGCATCTAATAAAGAGCATCACAATACAAATACAGGCACAAGTATAAGCAAAGATGGGTGTGGTACATAGAATAGAATGGGTTTTCTTTTACATGTATTGCACATACATTAAAAGCGCAGATTTGACAAGAATTTGTGTAACTGGTCTTATTTAACATTTTAATTTGTCTACTGACTTCCTGGTGATGCATTATCATGTATTTCCCTAATAGACACAGTTAACTAAGCAATTTGGTTTTATTTACCCTTAATGTTAATCTTTTACAAACAATAATTTTTACCTCCAAAAACAGAACGTAATTATTTAGCAGACAAAAATGTGGAATAATATACTAAAAGAGAAAAGAAAACCTTTAAATGCACTATATTAATAAGAATGAATATAGACTGTAAACTCCTTTTAAAACAAGTGTTAAAAACAAAACATTGCACTACTTATTGCTGTTTATATATGCATTTCTTATATTTTATCTGTAACAATTCTGATATCATTTATTAAAGGGTGATTACTTAGTAAGCCAATTTTGCATTATTATTAATTATTATTATTATTATCTTTTAAAATATTAGTTGAACAGTTAATTTTTTATTAAAGAATTGAGGGTTAAAAACAATGTCATGTTAACATTAATTGGACAATTATTTGGACAAGTAAAGGAGATGCCATAAATAGCCTCCCCAGATATCTATCTTTTATATTTCCACTACTTTGGTTTTGGAAAGCCATTGTCCTCTTACTGTTCAAAAAACTTCTTTCCACAAGCTAATAGACAAGCACTATACTACATAGGGTGCTGTCGGGAGAAGAAAAACTTCTAACAGATTTATAAACACGCTAGAATGTAAACTTAGGGCTTACTCGGATAACATTTCTTCTATTCCTTATCTAACACTACAAGCTTTTTGAAGCTCCATAAGCCCCAATTCTGCATCACAGCTCTTTACATTTAAATTGCATTTATCTTTACTTTCATTTTATTTGTTTTACTGATCTATCTTGTTTATTATTTTTTATTTTAGTGTTTTTATTGGATTTATTGACTATTGTCACTTGTAATGATTGGTGTAACTTTATAATGACATACTTTGTACACCATGGGCCTCATTTTGAGGTGAACGTAGACTTGCTCCTGTTACACATGGAGATGTGGGAGTGGGACAGCAAGCATTAGTTGAGTACAGTAAAGGTGTGTACACATCTCCAGATACACTTCTTAGAATATCTTTTGTGAGTGCTGCAGCCTTGGTTTAAATATACACAATGACGATGCTAAAATTAGCAGCACTATCTAGCCGCTACTGATTGACCATTTGCATATTAAAACTCCTGTTGATAATACTCCATTCATTAGCATTGCAGCTTTATTATGTCTCCTTGCTGTCATCCATTCAGATTTCCTGTTTGTCATTTCAATTTAGACTACTGCAGGAAAGAAGATTTCCATTGGTTTATAAAATGGTAAATGAAGACACTGTAAAGACACTATTCTCTTGTGTGTATATGATTTACAATTTATTGTGTAAGAATAAGGTAATTAGATTTTTGGATTTAGAACTAATTCTGTCAAGCCATATGTCTATGATACCGTTAGGCATAAGTACACACATTTCCATATTCGGCACAGAAAATACTTATGTGCTGCAATGTTTTTTTACAAAATGTTTCCGTGTAGACTCAAAATGCATCAAACTCTAAATGTGGCCCTATATATATATATATATGATATTTTTATGAACAAGTATTCTGCACTTACCAATTATAGGATCAGAGTGTAGATAGTAGGGATGAGCGCACTCGGATTTATGAAATCCGAGCCCACCCGAACGTTGCGGATCCGAGTCGGATCCGAGACAGATCCGGGTATTGGCGCCAAATTCAAAAGTGAAACTGAGGCTCTGACTCATAATCCCGTTGTCGGATCTCGCGATACTCGGATCCTATAAATTCCCCGCTAGTCGCCGCCATCTTCACTCGGGCATTGATCAGGGTAGAGGGAGGGTGTGTTAGGTTAGGTGGTCCTCTGTGCTGTTTAGTTCTGTGCTGTTTAGTTCTGTGCTGTTTAGTTCTGTGCTGTTTAGTTCTGTGCTGTTTAGTTCTGTGCTGTGCTGTGCTGTGCTGTGCTGTGCTGTGTTCTGCAGTATCAGTCCAGTGGTGCTGTGTGCTGTGCTCTGTCCTTCTGAGGTCAGTGGTGCTGCTGGGTCCTGTGCTGTGTCCTGTTCAGTCCAGTGGTGCTGTGTCCTGTGCTCTGTGCTTCTAAGGGCATAGTTATTTCCCCATTATTCCCAAGTTTTTAAAAAATAAAAAAAAAGTAAAAAAAAATAAAAAATTTAAAAAAAAATAAAAATATATAATAATTATAACCAAATTTGCAAAACCAATCCAGCAGTATAAGTCCATTGGTACTGAATTATT
The DNA here is from genome assembly GCF_038048845.1 of Mixophyes fleayi. Lineage (NCBI taxonomy): Eukaryota > Metazoa > Chordata > Amphibia > Anura > Limnodynastidae > Mixophyes > Mixophyes fleayi. The sequence continues at coordinate 106,692,450 of NC_134406.1, forward strand.
TCCAAGTTCACACATTCTGCAGTATCAGTCCAGTGGTGCTGTGTCCTGTGCTCTGTCCTGCTGAGTTCCGTAGTGCTGCTGGGTCCTGTGCCGTGTCCTGTTCAGTCCAGTGGTGCTGTGTCCTGTGCTCTGTGCTTCTAAGGGCATAGTTATTTCCCCATTATTCCCAAGTTTTTAAAAAATAAAAAAAAAGTAAAAAAAAATAAAAAAATTAAAAAAAAATAAAAATATATAATAATTATAACCAAATTTGCAAAACCAATCCAGCAGTATAAGTCCATTGGTACTGAATTATTTCCAAGTTCACACATTCTGCAGTATCAGTCCAGTGGTGCTGTGTCCTGTGCTCTGTCCTGCTGAGTTCCGTAGTGCTGCTGGGTCCTGTGCCGTGTCCTGTTCAGTCCAGTGGTGCTGTGTCCTGTGCTCTGTGCTTCTAAGGGCATAGTTATTTCCCCACTATTCCCAAGTTTTTAAAAAAAAAAAAAAAAGTAAAAAAAAATAAAAAATTAAAAAAAAAAAAAATATATAATAATTATAACCAAATTTGCAAAACCAATCCAGCAGTATAAGTCCATTGGTACTGCAATATTACCAAGTTCACACATTCTGCAGTATCTTGTGCTACATATAATGGAGACCAAAAATTTGGAGGATAAAGTAGGGAAAGATCAAGACCCACTTCCTCCTAATGCTGAAGCTGCTGCCACTAGTCATGACATAGACGATGAAATGCCATCAACGTCGTCTTCCAAGCCCGATGCCCAATCTCGTAGTACCGGGCATGTAAAATCCAAAAAGCCCAAGTTAAGAAAAAGTAGCAAAAAGAGAAACTTTAAATCATCTGAGGAGAAACGTAAAGTTGCCAATATGCCATTTACGACACGGAGTGGCAAGGAACGGCTTAGGCCCTGGCCCGTATTCATGACTAGTGGTTCAGCTTCACCCACGGATCTTAGCCCTCCTCCTCCTCCCCCCCTACAAAAAATTGAAGAGAGTTATGCTGTCAGCAACAAAACAGCAAACAACTCTGCCTTCTAAAGAGAAATTATCACAAATCCCCAAGGCGAGTCCAAGGGTGTTGGTGGTTGTCAAGCCTGACCTTCCCATCACTGTACGGGAAGAGGTGGCTCGGGAGGAGGCTATTGATGATGTAGCTGGCGCTGTGGAGGAACTTGATGATGAGGATGGTGATGTGGTTATTGTAAATGAGGCACCAGGGGGGGAAACAGCTGATGTCCATGGGATGAAAAAGCCCATCGTCATGCCTGGTCAGAAGACCAAAAAATGCACCTCTTCGGTCTGGAGTTATTTTTATCCAAATCCAGACAACCAATGTATGGCCATATGTAGCTTATGTAAAGATCAAATAAGCAGGGGTAAGGATCTTGCCCACCTAGGAACATCCTCCCTTATACGTCACCTGAATAACCTTCATAGTTCAGTGGTTAGTTCAGGAACTGGGGCTAGGACCCTCATCGGTACAGGGACACCTAAATCCCGTGGTCCAGTTGGATACACACCAGCAACACCCTCCTCGTCAACTTCCTCCACAATCTCCATCAGATTCAGTCCTGCAGCCCAAGTCAGCAGCCAGACTGAGTCCTCCTCAATACGGGATTCATCCGAGGAATCCTGCAGCGGTACGCCTACTACTGCCACTGCTGCTGTTGCTGCTGTTAGTCGGTCATCTTCCCAGAGGGGAAGTCGTAAGACCGCTAAATCTTTCACAAAACAATTGACCGTCCAACAGTCGTTTGCCATGACCACAAAATACGATAGTAGTCACCCTATTGCAAAGCGTATAACTGCGGCTGTAACTGCAATGTTGGTGTTAGACGTGCGCCCGGTGTCCGCCATCAGTGGAGTGGGATTTAGAGGGTTGATGGAGGTATTGTGTCCCCGGTACCAAATCCCCTCGAGATTCCACTTCACTAGGCAGGCGATACCAAAAATGTACAGAGAAGTACGATCAAGTGTCCTCAGTGCTCTTAAAAATGCGGTTGTACCCACTGTCCACTTAACCACGGACATGTGGACAAGTGGTTCTGGGCAAACGAAGGACTATATGACTGTGACAGCCCACTGGGTAGATGCATCCCCTTCCGCAGCAACAGCAACAGCTGCATCAGTAGCAGCATCTACAAAATGGCTGCTCATGCAAAGGCAGGCAACATTGTGCATTACAGGCTTTAATAAGAGGCACAACGCTGACAACATATTAGAGAAAATGAGGGAAATTATCTCCCAGTGGCTTACCCCACTTAGACTCTCATGGGGATTTGTGGTGTCAGACAATGCCAGTAACATTGTGCGGCCATTAAATATGGGCAATTTCCAGCACGTCCCATGTTTTGCCCACACCATTAATTTGGTGGTGCAGCATTACCTCAAGAGTGACAGGGGTGTGCAGGAGATGCTTGCGGTGGCGCGCAAAATTGCTGGACACTTTCGGCATTCAGCCAGTGCCTACCGCAGACTAGAGGCACATCAAAAAAGCATGAACCTGCCCTGCCATCACCTCAAACAAGAGGTTGTGACGCGCTGGAACTCCACCCTCTATATGCTGCAGAGGATGGAGGAGCAGCAAAAGGCCATTCAGGCCTACACAGCCACCTACGACATAGGCAAAGGAGTGGGGATGCGCCTCAGTCAAGCGCAGTGGAGACTGATTTCCGTGTTGTGCAAGGTTCTGCAGCCATTTGAACTTGCCACACGAGAAGTCAGTTCCGACACTGCCAGCTTGAGTCAGGTCATTCCCCTGATCAGGCTGTTGCAGAAGCAGCTGGAGAAAGTGAGGGAGGAGCTGGTAAGCCATTGCGATTACACCAAGCATGTAGCTCTTGTGGATGTAGCCCTTCGTACGCTTTGCCAGGATCCGAGGGTGGTCACTCTTTTAAAGTCAGAGGAATACATTCTGGCCACCGTGCTCGATCCTCGGTTTAAAGCGTATGTTGTGTCTGTTTCCGGCGGACACAAGTCTACAGCGGTGCAAAGACCTGCTGGTCAGGAGATTGTCCTCTGAAGAGGACCGTGACATGCCAACAGCTCCACCCTCATTTTCTTCCACATCTATGGCTGCGAGGAAAAAGCTCAGTTTTCCCAAAAGAGGCACTGGCGGGGATGCTGATAACATCTGGTCCGGACTGAAGGACCTGCCAACCATTGCAGACATGTCTACTCTCGCTGCATTGGATGCTGTCACAATAGAAAAAATTGTGGATGATTACTTTGCTGACACCATCCAAGTAGACATGTCAGACAGTCCATATTGTTACTGGCAGGAAAAAAAGGCAGTTTGGAAGCCCCTGTACAAACTGGCTCTATTTTACCTGAGTTGTCCCCCCTCCAGTGTGTACTCGGAAAGAGTTTTTAGTGCAGCGGGGAACCTGGTCAGTGAGCGGCGAAGGAGGTTGCTTCCTCACAACGTTGAAAAAATGATGTTTATAAAAATGAATACTCAATTCCTCAATGAAGTACAGCACTGCCCTCCAGATACTACAGAGGGACCTGTGGTTGTGGAGTCCAGCGGGGACGAATTGATAATGTGTGATGAGGAGGAAGTACACACTGTAGGGGGAGAGGAATCAGAGGTTGAGGATGAGGACGACATCTTGCCTCAGTAGAGCCTGTTTAGTCTGTACAGGGAGAGATGAATAGCTTTTTTGGTGTGGGGGCCCAAACAAACCAATCATTTCAGCCAAAGTTGTTTGGTAGGCCCTGTCGCTGAAATGATTGGTTTGTTAAAGTGTGCATGTCCTATTTAAACAACATAAGGGTGGGTGTGAGGGCCCAAGGACAATTCCATCTTTGACCTTTTTTTGTTGCATTATATGACCAATCAACAGTTGTTTGCCATGTTCAAAAAGTAAAACCAAATTTAAAAAAATACAAGAAATTAAACCAAAAGTAAAATGCCGTGTCATAATTTAAAACAAGAGGTATTGACGTGCTCTAAAACTACTGTATTGTTGTTTATATTTTATAAACACTACACTTGACAGCTTGAGTCTTTCAATAAAAAAGTAACTGTCCATTGCACGAATATTTGCAACAGGGACAATTTTAGGGTTAAGAAAGTCAACTAATAACACTTCGACGCTGTCTGTCTTTATAAACACTACACTTGGAAGTTGGAGGAGGTATTGTGGCCCCGGCACCAAATTTACTACCGGGGCCACTCCACTGTGCAGTCCATATTTAGGTGTATCAGATATTAAACAACGGTGACAGTTGATGCCCAATTTTTTAATTATATTGTGGCCTCGGTACCAAATTGTGTACCGGGGCCACCACACTACGCAGTCCAGATACTTGTTTGGTGGAATTCAGACCAGTTGAGGGTTTTATTATTATATTGTGTGGACCACTCTATCTATACCACACTACAACTCTATATACCACTCTATTTCATACTTTAATTCTATTTCATACTTTAATTCTATTTCATACTTTAATTCTATTTCATACTTTAATTCTATTTCATACTTTAATTCTATTACTAATTACCATAAAGAGGAACAAAATAAACCAATTTTACCAAAAGTATAATATGACTTAGACTTACAAACACTACACTTGAAAGATCGTGCCTTTAAATGAAAAAGTCAGTCTTCATTGCACGACTATGTGCAACAGGGACAGTTTTTTGGATTTACAAAGTCAAACAATAACACTTTGACCCTGTCTGTCTGGGATCTCAATTACGAATTGTCTGTACCATGTTTGGAGGAGGTATTGTGGCCCCGGTATCAAATTGGGTACCGGGGCCACCCCACTATGCAGTCCAGATACTTGTTTGGTGGAATTCTGACACGTGGAGGGTTTTATTATTATTATATTGTGTGGACCACTCTATCTATACCACACTACAACTCTATATACCACTCTATTTCATACTTTAATTCTATTTCATACTTTAATTCTATTTCATACTTTAATTCTATTTCATACTTTAATTCTATTACTAATTACCATAAAGAGGAACAAAATAAACCAATTTTACCAAAAGTATAATATGACTTACACTTACAAACACTACACTTGAAAGATCGTGCCTTTAAATGAAAAAGTCAGTCTTCATTGCACGACTATGTGCAACAGGGACAGTTTTTTGGGTTTACAAAGTCAAACAATAACACTTTGACCCTGTCTGTCTGGGATCTCAATGACGAATTGTCTGTACCATGTTTGGAGGAGGTATTGTGGCCCCGGTATCAAATTGGGTACCGGGGCCACCCCACTATGCAGTCCAGATACTTGTTTGGTGGAATTCTGACACGTGGAGGGTTTTTTAATTATATTGTGGCCTCGGTACCAAATTGTGTACCGGGGCCACCACACTACGCAGTCAAGATAGATAGATGCGTATTGCGTATCATAGATAAAGTACATTCAGTGGTGTGGGGCAAATTGAAAAATATTCAAAATGCACTGACATTATCAAAAACAAGAGGTTGTCACACGCTAAAACTCCAACATGTATATGATGGAGAGGATGGAGGAGCAGCCGTATGTGTAGTGTAATGCAGATCTGTTGAAGGTTTTTTATATATTTTATTGTGGTGCCCAGTGCCCACTCCTCTACGCAGTCCAGGTACATTTATTGGTGCGAATCATAAAAGTTCAGAGTTTTTAAGATATTGTGGTGACCCACTCCTCTACGCAGTCCAGGTACATTTATTGGTGCGATTCATAAAAGTTCAGGGTTTTTAAGATATTGTGGTGACCCACTCCTCTACGCAGTCCAGGTACATTTATTGGTGCGATTCATAAAAGTTCGGGGTTTTTAAGATATTGTGGTGACCCACTCCTCTACGCAGTCCAGGTACATTTATTGGTGCGAATCATAAAAGTTCAGGGTTTTTAAGATATTGTGGTGACCCACTCCTCTACGCAGTCCAGGTACATTTATTGGTGCGATTCATAAAAGTTCAGGGTTTTTAAGATATTGTGGTGACCCACTCCTCTACGCAGTCCAGGTACATTTATTGGTGCGTTTCATAAAAGTTCAGGGTTTTTAAGATATTGTGGTGACCCACTCCTCTACGCAGTCCAGGTACAATTATTGGTGCGAATCATAAAAGTTCAGGGTTTTTAAGATATTGTGGTGACCCACTCCTCTACGCAGTCCAGGTACATTTATTGGTGCGAATCATAAAAGTTCAGGGTTTTTAATATATATTGTGGTGACCCACTCCTCTACGCAGTCCAGGTACAATTATTGGTGCGATTCATAAAAGTTCAGGGTTTTTAAGATATTGTGGTGACCCACTCCTCTACGCAGTCCAGGTACATTTATTGGTGCGATTCATAAAAGTTCAGGGTTTTTAAGATATTGTGGTGACCCACTCCTCTACGCAGTCCAGGTACATTTATTGGTGCGATTCATAAAAGTTCAGGGTTTTTAAGATATTGTGGTGACCCACTCCTCTACGCAGTCCAGGTACATTTATTGGTGCGATTCATAAAAGTTCAGGGTTTTTAAGATATTGTGGTGACCCACTCCTCTACGCAGTCCAGGTACATTTATTGGTGCGATTCATAAAAGTTCAGGGTTTTTAAGATATTGTGGTGACCCACTCCTCTACGCAGTCCAGGTACATTTATTGGTGCGATTCATAAAAGTTCAGGGTTTTTAAGATATTGTGGTGACCCACTCCTCTACGCAGTCCAGGTACAATTATTGGTGCGAATCATAAAAGTTCGGGGTTTTTAAGATATTGTGGTGACCCACTCCTCTACGCAGTCCAGGTACATTTATTGGTGCGATTCATAAAAGTTCAGGGTTTTTAAGATATTGTGGTGACCCACTCCTCTACGCAGTCCAGGTACAATTATTGGTGCGAATCATAAAAGTTCAGGGTTTTTAAGATATTGTGGTGACCCACTCCTCTACGCAGTCCAGGTACATTTATTGGTGCGATTCATAAAAGTTCGGGGTTTTTAAGATATTGTGGTGACCCACTCCTCTACGCAGTCCAGGTACATTTATTGGTGCGAATCATAAAAGTTCAGGGTTTTTAATATATATTGTGGTGACCCACTCCTCTACGCAGTCCAGGTACATTTATTGGTGCGAATCATAAAAGTTCAGGGTTTTTAATATATATTGTGGTGACCCACTCCTCTACGCAGTCCAGGTACATTTATTGGTGCGAATCATAAAAGTTCAGGGTTTTTAATATATATTGTGGGGACCACTCCTCTACGCAGTCCAGAAAGATACCTTGTTGCAACGTTTTGGACTAATAACTATATTGTGAGGTGTTCAGAATACACTGTAAATTAGTGGAAATGCTTGTTATTGAATGTTATTGAGGTTAATAATAGCCTAGGAGTGAAAATAAGCCCAAAAACTTGATTTTTAAACTTTTTATGTTTTTTTCAAAAAAAATCCGAATCCAAAACCTTAAATCCGAACCGAGACCTTTCGTCAAGTGTTTTGCGAGACAAATCCGAACCTCAAAAATAACGAAAATCCGGATCCAAAACACAAAACACGAGACCTCAAAAGTCGCCGGTGCACATCCCTAGTAGATAGTACTTTGTGGAACTACAAAAAACATTTTGAAGGCAACCTGAAGGTTTTACTGGACCCTCCCCACCCATCACTTATCTTTTATCTTAATGTGCATTTTGGCTGGCCACCTACTCTTACTCACCAGCAGCGTTAACTCTTTCATCACTTACATAGGGAGGGAAAACCAGATACTTTCCTTTCTGAGCAGAATTAATCCAATTGCAGTGTTGGTGATCACACAGCAGGGAGCTTGTTATGCTCTCTGATGATTGGGTGACTGGCCTGAAGTAGCATGGGTGCAACTACCCTGTGTCACGGGCACTAGGAGTCTTTACCCAGGGATCACCAGATGGTAGGCTTACCAGAGCAATGTAGATGGTAATCGAATACTCTGGTAGCTAGGTGATCACGGAACATGAAATGATGGCCGATGAGATGCTCAGGAAAGTCTATGACTAGCAACACTGGTAATAATGAGGTAATAATACACAAGGAACTGTATGGACAAGGACACGTGAAGATAGTCAGTGGTCTGCGATAGCAAGTTGTACCACTGCTATAGGGAGGAGGAATGTCCAACAGAAACAAGGAGGTGATGAGAGTCAGCGGTCTGCGGGTAGCAAGTTGTACCGCTGTCTGAGTGAAGGAATGGAATCCAAGTGGAGGTATCCGGGTAGTCAGTGGTCTGCGGCAGCAAGTAGTACCACTGCTATGTGAGAGGATGATGGAACAGGTGATAACGGAAACAGGGATCAGTGGTCTGACATCAGCAAGTTGTACCACTGAATATATATGTGAGGAGGTGCACAGGGGAAGACTGCAACACAGGATATACACAGGCACCTTATACACGATCCACAGTAATATGCACAATATAGATATACATATAGATATAAATGACTGAGCAGGTCTGCAATCTAGAAAGTCTCTTGAAGTAGTCCAGCACAATAATAACTCAGTCAATGATGGCAATAGACTCAGCGGATAGCAGACTCCAGAGAGAACCAAACACAGTCCAGCAAGATATGCAATACACAGCACAGTCAATGAGAAGTATGCATACCGTGGTTCAGCAGTAGCAGTCAGATGGGATAGCAGCGGTACCTGAGCGGCGGGAGGCCGCCTGGATAGAAAGTCCCTGGATAGGTGAAGCAGCGGTCTAGCAGGTGCAGCGCACAGGTGAGTAGACCAACAGGGACACGAATTCACAGGAGTCAGCAACACGTGGAACTGGACTCATAGGAGACCCAGGAGAATGGAGATGATCCAGCAGAGGGTAGTAGATGAGATACAAATCAAATGCTGACAGGAGGGTAGAGACCAGTGGAACACGTGAAGGCGTGGAGAGTGGATCAGCAGGAGATGGAGGATAGCGCTGACCACAGCAGCAGGACTCAGCGGCACACGGAGGTAACCAGTAGCAACCACAGGAACCAACAGCGATGGGAAACAGGAGTGCAGCGCAGGGCAGGAGCTGTTGATCATGAAGTGTAGCAGATGGTAATGAAAGCGGCAGGCTCGAGGAAGTCACAGCAAAGATGAGATGAGACTGTAGTGCACGGAGGCAGCGGATAGTAATCAGCTGGCAGTCACGATGTTGAACACAGGCGAGTTGAAAGCAGGAGACTGTAGTGCACGGAGGCAGCGGATAGTATTCAGCTGGCAGTCACGATGATGAACACAGGCGAGTTGCAAGCAGGCGACTGTAGTGCACGGAGGCAGCGGATAGTAATCAGCTGGCAGTCACGATGTTGAACACAGGCGAGTTGCCAGCAGGAGACTGTAGTGCACGGAGGCAGCGGATAGGAATCAGCAAACAGACTTGATGAGAAGCAGGTGAGTGAAGTAAAAGCTGGAGTGCACGGAGGCAGCGGATAGCAATGAGCAAACAGTCACATAGATGTAAAATAACGTAGAAGTGGTTTAGAAGACTGTAGTGCACGGAGGCAGCGGATAGGAATCAGCGAACAGTCCTGATGATACAGTTGATGGTAGAAGTGGTATGGGAACCACAGCAGTAGAAGTGGTTTGGAAACCACAGGAATCAGCAGCGCTGAATACACGAGGAATACAGGAACACCTTCAGAGACTCATGAGGAATGAGACTCCAAGATCAGGCCACGTGGTGTTGACCACAGGTGCTTAATATAGGGAGGTTGCCTGATCTGCCAATTGAGTTAAAGGGGTATACACTGAAGTATAGAAAAGGGCTGCGCATGCGCAGACCCTCAGGATGGTGGACGACCACGGTTCCTAAATGTCCGGGAAGAGGCACTCACGGTCCGGTGAGTGACACCCTGATAGTTACACTCCTGTATAAAATCAAAATTCAATTTTCTTCTATTAAAATATTACTGTTTAGAAATCTGCAAATTGATTTAGTTAAAGGGAATGTTCACACTAAGATTGAGCTGTCCAGATATCATTCTCAAGAGAAATGTTAAAGAAGGTAGAATATATTGTGCAAAAGAAGTATGTTTTTAGATAGCCATGACCAGGCCTGGCCTCTGAAAATATGATGTGCTGTGCAATATCCATTCTGGAGCCCTTTACCCACTGGAAGGAGTGTGGCCATTGCTAGTGGGAGTTTGGCTACACATGCAGAGGAGTATGTCTAGTGCCTAACAAGATTTTTCAGACTTATATTCTCCCCACTAAAAAGCTGTAGCTCTAAAAAAATTGTATCACTGCAAGTTGTTCCCACTTTTTGCTTTGATATTTAGAGTGGCATAGATAAATTATTAATTTGACTCCTAAAATATTTCTGTGGTTCATAGACTTAGAGTGATGTCACACAGGTACTTTGAATGACCAATCTTTTCCAGCTAGAAAAGCACTAGCGTTCATACTGCTCAAATAGCTCCATGTTGGCACATTGACGTTAATGGGGAAGGCTCATCCCCCGTCAAGCTATTTCTATCAGAAAAATGTGCATAGCAAGCTCTATACATTGTACAATAAATCACACCTAATTGCTGCTCATCTAATTAAAAACAAGTACATTTGTGTAAAAATATCAAATATCCCTTTGGAACAGCATGCAACAGCAAATGTTAAAATGTGACTGCCCAAATTTCCTTCGATTCCCAGCTGATAGAATTTACAGTGCAAAAACAGTTGAAGCTCTCTAAACCGAATGTATGTTGTTTGACGTCTACAGATATAAAACAGGGTAAGAAACAAAATCATTTTAACAGAAATAATGAAGAAACCTACATGATTGGATACCTGTATCTTCCAACATGAAGCTCTGCCTAAGGAGCCCATTGTCTCTGAAGATCTGCTCCAGCCACTCACTGTTGCTGTTTTCTGAGATGTCCGTAATACTTATGTGATAACCGGCTTCATACTCTACCATGCCGCTCTATGGGTGCCGCCATTTTGCCTAACCTGGAAGTCCTTGACCTAAATCATTTTAATTTTTAATTTCCACTGTAATAGTTACATCTAGATATGGAACTGAGTAGTTGGATCATGACAAGCGTAAATCTTCTGCATGTATTCATATTTCAATTGACAGCATATGGAATACTTGATAAACCCCAAAGCAGATTTTTATGCTTTTCTAAATTGAAAAGTAAATAAAACAGCCCCACAATAACCTCATTTCCCCCATATCAGCCACTTGCCCCTCCCAAAATTTCACCACATAGGCCTTAGATCCTCTCAATTGCTTTGAAATGCCTCCATACACCCCTCAGACCTTCCACATGTCATCCCACCCCACTTGCCATTACATGCCCCAAAATTAAACTGTTCAATGAGACTAATCTGCTTACTTAGAACCCTAATAGTCTGATAATTTTATAAAACTGTTACCTTGCATTCTAATGATTACAGGAATCATAGGAATAACAGTCACACTAATAGGGGCCACTAGTTGCCTATCACTGAGCTGACTAACGGTCATCTGTATTACTATAAATGGTGATCTATAGAGATGGAGAAGAAGGAGAAGTCTGAGCCGTAAACAGTGAGAAATTGTCAAAACTCAGGACCTTGTGGGGTGGCATCTGTGGCACCTTGAAAAACACAGCAAATCCAATGCCGCTGTCATGCTGAGATATCTCACTCCCTTGTGAAATTTATTCTGCAAGTGATACCTGGACAAAAGAATGCATAGGCCCATACTGAGTGAATACAGTCAAGTAGAGACACTTATGTCATTCAATTTATGTCCAGTTATTGTTAACTTTACCTGAGTTGTACTTCATTTGAAAAAGGTCTTGCTTGCTTGCATTAGATTTGCCCATTTTAACATTTGGCATATTTTATTGATAATCAAACTTATTTTTGTAAATGTGATTTTGAATGCAGGTTTTGTCTGTTTTTTAACATTTTGTAAATGAGTTGCCAAAATGAGTGCTACAACCAAATGATATAATATCTAAAAACAGAAAGTCTGGAAAAAGTACAGACGGATACCACATAGACCCAAAATGCATAAAAAAAGAAAAGTCTTTTTGCACCTTGGAAAATTGCACGTTGATAGAGGTGCAAAGTCACAAACTAACAAGTGAGATAAAAACACATCTGAAGGTCAATAGACAGTCCACCATGCTCATGCAGGTAGATTCACAAGCAATTCTCCTGGTCTCTGACACTTTATGACAGTTTTCCTTTGCAGTAAACAATGAGCAAAGCAAGGTTCAACTAGAGTTACCATGTAGACATTGAAAGACCTATGGAGGCAGCAAGAACACTGCTTCTGACAAAGCCAGAAGGCCGAAAACTGTGTTAGTCGAGTAGCATGACGCATGATATGCTGGAGGTGATTTTGTGCTTTGTGTATCTGGTAAACTTTATTTTGTGAATTTTAATAAGCTTTGCATTGGGCAATATCATCATCATCATCATCACCATACCAATGCAGCCCTGGTCGGTGTGATAGGCCAGGGGAAAATCCATCCACAGCAACCCTGATCCATAGTAAGAGGTCAGGAGTACCAGCCCAGGTACACCAGCAAAGAGCTACGCTAGCAGCGTCAGTTACCCAGAAGGAATATGGTTCTGAGTGCCATAGAAGGAGCTCAGTGGTGGCAGCAGGCCACTCCCACTGCGGCAGGAGGGGCGTATTCAGAATAACAAAAGGGGATGGTGGCAAAGTAAGCCCACCCGGTTCCCAGCAACAACAGACAGGGTGGCATAGGTGTTCCATCCTGTCACAGATTTCCTGTTTGCACAGATATACTGTTTGCACATTATCCTTGTCTAGCAGCACAAGAGATACCCAGAAGCTGAGTTAGACAAAGGCACAGTCGTACACAGGGAGGCAGAATACAAGCAGTAACTGGAGACACAGGCCTCCAGATGCTGAGGCTGAAAACCTGTTCCTCTGACACAGGCAGTGTGTCAGAACACTACTGATATAGGAGAGGGGAATTAAAATTCCCCGCCACAGCCTCATATGACCAAAACAGTGCACCGTCCGTGCGGATGTTGACAGAGCAGGCAGCTGTAATCGGGAGCTGGAACAGGGACCAGGTAAGTGTCTTACATATGTCATGTACTTTGTGGTGAGAACAGGGTGCCAGGCATATTAAAAATAAAAGTTAAGCTCACCTGGCATTCTCTCTGGCCCAATTCTATATTATATGCCATTCATTGTAAGCATTTTTAAAGTGTGCTTATTCTTAAATGTAATTAAAGGAGAGTTCTGTGTCCCCAAAAAGAACTATTATCACCTGGCCATATTAGGGTATCCAGTTATCTGGAGGCATTCAGAGAAGTTGCACCAACTTCTGGCTAAAGAATTTGTGGGAATTTCCCTGCTACTTGTTGAGCTATGTTGAGCCAGCTGAAGAGATAATAATAAATTATTTCAGGGATGTGACCTGGGCTTAAATTAATTATATTTTATGGCTCAACAAATGGATGCCCATTGTTCTTCTCCAGGTTTAGCCATCCTTTCTGAATTCTCTCTCTACACTGTGCCTGCAACAATCCAAGGATTTCAAGGAGGCATAGTGGATGACCTCTATTATGTAGGTACCCAATACAGAGGGGAATTGTTATATGGAACCAGCCCCACAAAGGCCACACCATTGTGGGAACCAGAGAAGGTTTAAAAGAGGAAGTCCAGCAGTTCAGTGTGTGTTCTACCTTCTTCGTCTTCAATTATGATTAATGGTTATGGCTCCTGGTGGATTGGTCCAGGAATGTGATGAGGCTCAGTTCTGCTAGGCCTCCAGACTTTGCTACTTTATGGATGTGTCAAAATCAGAATGAAATTGGGCTTGATCCCTGCCTTGCAGCAGAGGAGTGAACGGAGAAGTTCGATGCCCATGACATGATTTCAGAGGAGTAATTCTGAATTCACCGAGGTACCAGGTACCATCAGCCTCTGGCTGACAAGCTACCACTGAGAGGGCAAGAGAACTAACATAAGCTCAATATCATCACACAGTTACCTATTGTTTCCAGAGTCCACACTTCTGTCTCCTCTTAGAGCGCACTGCTATGCTTGCTCTCCAGGAACTAACCATTCCACTCTGTAAACTGACTGTCACACATTGCACCAGCTACCTTTCATTCTGGTCACTGTTCTTACCTGTTTCCCTTGGTTCTCACTCCCTGCATTCCCTTGCTGGTCTGAACTGAGCATGCGCACACCTGATCTTTTCAAAACTTCCTGCATTCTCTTGGTTAATTGCCTGTCAGTTCTGTTTATTTAAGGCACCTGCTTCTTTACTAAGCTGCCAGATCTTCAGTTCTCCTTCCTGTTTGGACGCTGTTCACTCTGGCTCCCGTCTGCACATCGGTATCCTATGTTACCTGTTCCACGATACCTGTAGTATTATTGCAAGAACCTCTTACCTCATCATTGGTCCCATTCTCAAGCTATTTTGATTGCCAGGGATCTCAGTGTATCAGTTCTCTGCAGTTCACCACTTCTCAGTTGGTATACTGTGTTATAATCAGTCCTGTTCTCAGCTTTCTTAAGACCTCAGCGCTTCGGTTCACTGCCTTTCACCTGAACCTATGAATTTATAGCCCAACAGTCCTGCTCCACTCCACGGTCAATCTCACCCTGCTTAGAGGGGGATTAGAGCCCCGTTCTAGATAGACTTACCCCTAGAGAGGTGCAGAGTCTAAAGTTAGAGAGGTATTGACCGGGATTCCCGCAAGGGAATATGAACTTAGCTGCAGCTAAAAAGCAGTTAAGTCCATATTCCCTTGTGGGGATCTCGGGTCAATACCTCTCTAACATTAGACTCTGCACCTCTCTAGGGGTAAGTCTATCTAGAGTGGGGCTTCGATGTCTACTCCAAACTTAGGCTTTGTAACACTGACATATCTACATAGCTTCTAATTGTCTATTTATTTTCTGTGGGATTTATGTCCTTAGTTGCCATCATAGTTACTGGAATAACCATTTCCTTTCTTTTTATCTATAAGTATCTGTGACAGGATGGACCACCTATGCCATCCTGTCTGTTGTGTTGCTGGGGACCAGTTGGGCTTGCCTTGCCACAATCCCCTTTCTATAACCCAAATGCACCCTCTAACCATAATAGGAGGGGCTTAAGCTGCTGCCACCACTGGACTCCTTAGTAGCATCCAGAACATCCATCCATTTTCTGAGTATCTCTTGCTGCTAGTGTACCTCCTTGTTTGTTCATCTGGTCTGGTACCCCTGACCTCTTGCCTTCAGATCAGTGTTGCTGTGGATGGTACCCCTGGACTATCACACTAGCCAGAGCTGCAAGTAGTGGGCAAAGCGTTAGTACTGGAAAGCTGGGGTCCAACCTCAGAACAGCAGGAAAACGAATTACATTTGCGTCTAATCTGCAGGTCACAGGAATTACAGCAGGGAAGAAGTCAAAGCAGGATCTTAAAGCAAATTTTGTTTATTGGCTCAAGCTTCCTAATAAAAACAGTTCAATGCCAGTTTGTGGTACTAGCAGTCTTTCAAGAGTTACAGATGGAATGATAACAATACATGGTAAGACAGTGCTCCTTTTATACAGATTTACACACACAGCCTGGCAGAAGGTAATTGTCACGACTGGTATAGTGTACCTGCTATCGTTGGCACTACTCAGAGGAAGGTGCTGAGTCTAACGTGCCCCTGGTATTCACCAGGGACCCCCGCAAGGAGGTATGGACTCAGCTGCAGGAGACACCCAGGTCGCGGTCCTTCCACGAGTCAGATATCGAAGCACGAGAAAGAGTTGTCAGACAAGCCGGGTCGGTAACGAAGCAGGCAATGAAGGTACACAAGGAGAATCCGAAGGGTAGGTAAGACAAGCCGGGTCAGTAACATTCTGGAAGCACGGTACACAGGAATATCCAATAGGGGTAGTCAAGGCAATCCGGGTCACAAGGGTCACAAGCAGGCAGGCAGGAATCAAGAGAATAATCAATACACAGGAACACTGAGGAAATGCTGAAGGACAGGGTAGACCTGAAACTCTGGCACTGGAGGGGAGCACTAGGAAGACTTAAATAGTCCCATGGACCAATAGGAACTCATCGCCATGCACTGTCATGATTAGCGCCTAGCGCGCTTAGCTTAGCGTCCTGTTGCTAAGCAACGGGAGCGCTCCGTGGTGCAGAAGCCGGCGGCCGAGTGGCCGGAAGTGCATAGCAACCAGACGCGATACAGTGGATACAGCCGGCCGTCCCATGGATCGCGGGCGGCGCCTGACAGTAATCCAGTCCCCCTGATTCTGAATTTAGCAAATTTCTAATTTCACATAAATTTGTGATTCCTCCTCAGATGAAAAGGTCTAATTAACATGAGATTACCTTTCTCTAGACAGTCACAGAAAACAAAAACAAATTTGCTTTCCTGGCCCTGTTTCAGCAATAAAAACATTTTCTTACCCCACAAGGCTATTGCATTAGAAATCAATACATGAATATGAAAATTAATACATTTATACTTCCACTGCCCAGAGCAGGTACTTAGCCATTTCTGGTGCTGTGCGCCGGTTATTAACTGGCACCACAGCGCCCATTATTTAAATGAATAAATATACTCTTTAGTACATCTTTGGTCCTTTAGTGCTGAGGTTTAATCCATTCGATGCTTGATTATTGAATTTGGCTACTGTTAGTATTGCTTAAATGAGATCTAAGTTATTGTTGCTGACTTTCTGCCTAAACCTTGACCATTTCTGACTGTTGCAATTTGTGACCATATGACTATCTTTACTAGAGATGTTCACTGACCCCTGTGTTTTGGCTTTGGTTTTGGATCCAATTTTTTTTGCTAAAATCGCATATTTTTGCTTTTTTTTTTCTCCTACATTATTATTAACCTCAATAACACTAATTTCAAGTCATTTGCAGACAATTTTGATCACCTCACAGGTCACAATATTATGCTCATACACTTTCAAACAAAGACTGCAGATTTAGAAAACCAAGTCGGTCAAACTTATTATTTCTATTTCAGCAATGACAATTAGCAATGGAGCAATAGAGCGCTCCTGAATGTGACTGGAGATTTTGAAGAACACTGCTACCCCTCCTCTTTTTCTTCTACCTATGATGTTGCCCAACTGCACTAGAGACTGCCAAGAACTGTGCTACCCTTTCTGTGTCCCTCTGCAAAATGGCGCTGAATTTCCGTGGAGGGCGGTACTTATAAAAATCCAAAGCTCGCGAGATCCGAGATCTGACAATGTGACGATGACGTTTTGCCATGTTTTCAATTCCAAGGGCGCGCAAATGTATCGAGCCGACTCAGCTCGGATATGCTAAGTTCGGGTGTGTTCGGTTCTCAGGGAACCGAGCTTGAGCATCTCTAATCTTTACACACCAAAATTTTGTATGCTAGTTGTGATCTGTAACCAACCAACTTCTACATTGGACTCCCACTACTCTAGTGTGACAGCTCTCCTCCCAAGATTGCCACAGAAGACATGAAAGTTTCCTGGAACTGGGTAGTCTAAGCTAAGGTAAGACAGAAAACCCCATAGGGGATCTCAGTTCTGGAAAGGTTCTGCTAGGTCCATGGCATTCACAGTTAGGTTGGTGAGTTTGATATTGCAAATGTTGATTTACTAGTTCTTAGAAAATAACATTTACCTTTCAAGTAACACAATGTATAATACATAAGGTAAGTTAGTGCACCACTTATCACTGCGCTTCAACATAATATAGTAAATAGTAATATTAATGATAAGTATTTTATGCACATTGAATCCCCAGTGGAAAACAATAAAATGTTTTATACACTATGGGCTCCTAGACCCCAGAACAATATTATATGCAGTATAATTATTGTGTGTATTTATCACAAGTAAGTTAATTAAAATATTTTTTGGGAAAAAGCAAATAGACATATTGTGGAAAGCAATAGACATAAAATATATGTGTAATGTTAAAAATAACAATAATTTTATTACCTGATTACTGTTAAAATATTTACATGGTTCTATTTTGTTCTTCTCTATTAAGGTGTGCCAACATGATAAGTTAGTTCTGAAATGAAGAAAGGAATAGTTAAAAAATAACCACAAACTGCAAAGTCCAAATAGTGTGAGCTCAGAGTTATACATATACATGCATATGTGTGTATATATATATATATATACACACATATATATATATATATATATATATATATATATATATATATATATATATATATATATATATATATATATATACATTGTGACATAATCAGGGGAGCAGGTACCATCTCCTGAGAAAGATGGCGATGAACAGCAGCAGTAAGCCACACAAGTCCAGAGGTTTCAGGTTAAAAGCCACAGCTAGTTTATTCACCATCTCTCAGGTATTGGACCTTGTGTCCAAACATACACTCAACATATCATTGCTCACCACACCAGAGTCTCTCAGGAGCCATCTGGCCTTCTTCCCAGGTTGAGAGTGTTTGCATATTCTAGTTGCATTTTAACAGGCACCTCACAGGTGCAACTCCTGATCATTCTGTTTAGAGACTAGCAGATCAGAAGACCCGGACTGGGCCTTATGTATGGAGCCTACCCTTCTCTTTCTCCATACATACTACCAGGGACCCTTACCATGTTTTGTTACCACATGGAAACACTGTTGATTTCCTTGGTGTTTTGCTGGACTGAGATATAATAATAAGAGTGAAGTGGAGGGAAAATTAGTTAGGAGACAGAGACTAAGTTTAATTTGTGAGAAACTACACCAATTCCTTTACTATGCTTCGCTACATGTAAAAAATCCATATACCTGCATTGTGCAGAGTGTATTTCATTACAGTGACTACATGTTCATGTCAAGGGGTAAAAGGAAGTGGCAATAGGGTAAAGTATGTCCTGTCCTTCTTGTATCAGAGGAAAATCCTGAAGAAAGCAAGTGTTGTTTGAGGAGATTGATATAGTTAGGGGAACATCAAGGTTAACCCCATAACGTGGAATATAAGGGTCTAGGACATTTCTTTGTACTGTTGGCTGCTAAACGCTTGCTCAAATTGAGGAAGAGAAGGAGAGAACCGTGTTTAAACTACCTGGTGGCAGAAATTGCATAACACCACATATCTGCTTGACTTCCAAATGTATTTCTATGCCATGTGTTTGTAAAGTTAAAGCAACTGTGATAGAACTGTGTGTGCTTTGCGTATGATAGTTCTCTGCTAGATAGACATTGTAAGGCCACGTTAGAAGGTATAAAGGTACATCTTAGCAACAGTAAACTGTAATTTATCAAACTGAGCCAGCTGAATGGCAATATAAGTCATACATTGCTGCATTCTATAATAATTACATGCTACCAATTAGATCAAATTAAATCCCTCATTCATAACGGGATAAATTGTATTTTCTATCAAAATCTTAATTTAGTAAGGGATTCGATCAGTGTAAATTACTATTACCCCCTTTCTTTGGCTAAATATTAACTTGGCTATACAGATTATCACTATTGGATTACTTAAACAACAATGGATATTTAATCCTTTCCTTTTATAAAGGAGAAGCTACATGTTATTCTCAGTGAAAGTCTGATAATAAGCTATAAATAATATCAGCATAAGATCAGGTTATAATTTTATTAGTGAATTGGAAGACTAGTCAATAGGAAGACCAATACAAATTACTCATGTGATGTAATATAAGCAGCATAAATATATATGACACAAATGAAAGCATTTATTTATTAAGGAATTTGCGAGGCAATAAAGCAATTGCAGGTGTTTCTGCATTTTATCACAATACATAAATTAATCACTGCAATTATCACTCCATGTTTTTATATTTTGTGACATTTTAGGAAACCAATGAAATTATTTTTATTGCATATCAATAAAATAAATATTTTTAACTGTGAATAAACATCCCAGAGTGCCTCGATATATTCTTCCTTTTTCCTTCCCTTTTTGTAACTCTTGAGAGATGCAGACAGCTGTTTCGCATTGAGTGGCGATTTATCTGAGGTTACAGATAATGAGATTACTAAGGTGGCTGTAGAATGGGCATGGAACCCCAGGCCTAAAGTATTAGATAGATGTGTTGATGGTCAGATTCTGGCATATACTTTGCTACTGAATGGTCAAACCAGATTAGATAGATACTTACTCCTCGCTGCTTTTTCACATGGAGGAGGACATTGCTGGAGTATAACATTGCCCATTAGGCCTGGCGAAGATGTGAGAGTTGCCCTCCAGGGAGGAAAATTGCTCCAATGTATAACTTCCAGATAATCTATTTCCAGTGAAGTATCTGACACACATAGCCAAATATTCCTGATGGCCATAAATAAGATCATAGAACAATTCTATGATGGTGGATTTAGACGGTTAAGACCTTTCTCGGGTGTGCAACCTGTTTTGACTGGAGATGATGTCTATGACACATGGAAGGACACTGCCAACTTGTATCTAGAGGAGTGGTACTGCCCCAAAATGGCCAACAAGCAAAAAGTAAAAGACAGCTTGCGGTGCCAGTGAGGGAAATTGTATCGGCTGCTCGCTGGAGTGACCCACAGGCCACGGGCCGAGAATATGCATCCATGTTGGAGAATGAATTTGTAACATCTGAAGATGCTACCGACTTGCTATATAAACTGAAAACACGTATCAAGAATCGGGGGAGAGATTGTATAAATATCTATATCAATTAGACAAATTGATATAATGCATTGTAGAAAAATATGGAATGATCCGTGCTGAAGTGAATGCAAGTCACATGCGACAGTTAAGAGAAGCATTATCCTTTGCTCCAGTTGCTTTACAGTAAGATGTAGCTGTGTTGGGAGAACTGCTTCCACGTTCAACCATACACAAAGTCAAGCAGGAAGAAGCTTTAGTTGATGTCAGAGATCAGGTGACCAACAAGAAGACTTGTCTAGAGGAGCTGTGCATTGAATGGTGAAAAATCACAAAAGGGAATAAAGCTCTCAAAACTAAGGAAACTGCTCTATTGCACAGGCAATTAGACTGTTTGATAGTTAGGGGAGGGATTCTCTATAGAGAAACCTCTCGCCCAAGAAACAGAGTGGCAGTTCTAACTGCAATGCATGATCACCACGGACATTTAAGTGTTGATTAGATTAATGGGGTCATTGCTAATCGATTCTACTGGCCCAGAATGGAGACAGCTTGTGGAACATGCATAATAAGAAAGATATTGTCTGAGTAAGCTTCGCCTTGGAGAACATCTCGAGTGATGGGCCGTATCGACGCTGTCTGTGGAGCCCTATGAGAGTCACATTACTGGTCTACTCATAGTCACCGATCATTTCACCCACTATGCTCAAACTTAAGATTCTGCTGGAAAAAAATTTCAATCACTATGGGCTTCCTGCTAGGATTCACTCCGATCAGGATAGAGATTTTGAGAGTCACCTAACCAAAGAAATATGCTATTTAAGTGGGATACGCAAGTCACAAACCACACCATTCCAAATATGCAAGGAAATACACAGCTAGAGAGATTTAACCAGACCCTTCTCAATATTATGAGCACTTTGGGTATTGACAGGAAGGCACATTGGAGTAGACATATCAGCCAATTTGTAAGTGTCTACAATTGTACTAAAAATAGATCTACAAGACACATCCCTTACCTGCTCCTGTTTAAAGATAAGCTCCCATGTCAGTGAATGTATGTTTCAGAGTTAACAATTGCTCTGGTACCTGGAAATACCTGGAAAGAATAAGCTGGCTAACTGGTGGAGAAAAGAACCCTGGGAGGTGGTCTCAAAGATGTCTGGGTCACCTATATACAGAGTAAATCTGGAAGGACAGACAAGACCTATTAAAGACTTACCATAGGATTCACCTACTGCCCATTTTTAGAGATGTAAGATTCAGAAGTGATAAAGAGGTTGAAAGTGTCCCAACTATCCAGTGGAAACAACAGGTAGACTACGAGCTCAGCAAACAGGAGGGAGTAGCTGATTCAAAGAGGAGAGGGAGTGTGAAGAGGACGAATGGGGCTATGACCCTCCTGTTAGAGAAATTGAAATTGTAATTTCTGGTTGGAGACTTGCTCGGCAGCTTAATTCTACTGAGAGGACTTTGGGGAGGCCTACAAAGTGTAGAAAGGATGAGTCCAAAAGTTGAAGTGCCAAGCAAACAATTAACAAGCGATCACACAAACGTACAGAAGTTTTTAATTTCTGTAGTTACTCCAGTTTATTTTATGAAACTGTTTTGATATACCAGTTTATTTTTATATACATTTAAACTTTGTGACTTTCTTCATCATATTAAACACAATTTACAACACTCTTTCTTTATATTCTTAAATAATTAATGTTCCAGATTAGCTGTGTTGTTTATTAAAGCTTTTAAGGAAGATAACTATTTGCTCACAGAAACTCTGAATAATTTAAACTGCGAGTGTATTTTAAAACAAACCAGGGAGTAACTGAAGATTTCCTCAAAGTGTCAGCTTGGGACAAAATCATAGTAGTGGCAGATCTGGGTAACAAATAGTAAAAATCAAGTTTAATTTTGGGGGGATATTAATCATTTTAGCATAGGAGGGGGTTTTGTCTTCACACCCGCACATCACATAGGCTAAGTGATATTTGTCTTATCACTAGTTAATTTGAGAATGTCATTCCTTGCTAGAAAAAATGTAAAGTTATGAGAAAAGTAGTTGAAAGCAACCCTGATGTAACATTGTTTAACAGAATAACACAAAACCTTGCATATGCTGATAACATTGATGTGCTGTCTCACTGACTGCAAGATCTGAAGAAAGGACTAATAAGGCTAAGAAGAAAAATGAAGGTGGCCTAAAAGTGAATTGATCCAAAATCCAATATATGCTTTCATCTAGGAGAAGGAGGTGATCGGTATATTCAGCTAAATGGAGAGAACTATGAATGGTGTCAAAGCTTTAAATATCCTGAATCAGTTATTGGATGCAGAAAGTCTTTAAGACACATAGCCATAGTAGAAACTTAAAGCTCACCATCTCCTATTGTGTGGTGAAGACAATAGTTCAATAGCTCAGAAACCTGGACAATGACCACCAATGATGAAGGTATTAAGGATCATTTTTGTCCCTACACTTGAGGGAGACTTCGGGAGAATCAAAAGGATTAATGAACTGAAGGCTATTTATAACAAACCAGACATAGTGTCCAAAATAAATACAAATAGACTCAGGCGGCTAGGTCATGTGATAAGAATGCTGGAATACAGGATAGTGAAGAAGGTGTTCAGTGGAACCCAAGATGACGGCATCAGAGAGGCCCGAGGAAAACTAGGTGGCAGGGTGATGTTCTGATGGATTCAAGGAAGATGGAGGTTAGAAGATGGAGGAATCAGAGAAGCAAATAGAGAGGAATGAGCTGGAATTATTCTGGAGGACAGGGTCCTTTCATAGGTGTAATGTCATGGAGGATGACTTTTTCTACTATGCAAACAAACTGACACACCTAGAATTGCTAGTGTTTCATATATCGCTGAGTGTTTTATCTAAGGTTCTGAAGACTAAACTATGGCTTTCAAGGTCTCAGGTAGGGAAATTTTGATTAAAATTGACACTTCAGCATTTTACTGTGATCTTTCACGCATAAACATTTTGACTATATTCAATTTATTATTATTATTATTTACATTATTCATTTGCCTATTTTGTTTTTTACCTGGTATAAATGCACATATTATTCTTGTCTCCATATTTTCTTAGAAGCATCTCAGAGAAGTTGCTTGAGTCACCAGGATCAGAACTGTTGAGCATAAAAAAAAAAAATCATGCTGTTATGTATATGTGTTGAAAGTATTTTTACTTTGTCACAGTGTTTATAAACAAATCAAATTTTTTGTATTACTTATAGTAGAGTGATTTCAAATTACATACACTTTAGGAAATCTTAAGATACGTGCAACTAAAAATACTTAAGTGAAACTGCAATTTTGCAGTCCATTTTTACGTTTATGGTTAGGCCAAAAAATTGTGTTTGATTCTAAATGTGGCCTAGCGGTAAATGTATTAAACTGCGGATTTTGCAAGTCACTGATATTCGGGGGATTTGCAGGGGAAATTTAAAGTGGCAATGTCTGCCTTTCAAGACATTGCCACTTTAAATTTCTCCCTGCAATGTCGGCGAATATTGGCAACTTGCAACATCCACAGTTTAATACATTTACCCCCCTGTGTTTCTATGTATTTTAAAAATGTCTAGAAACATTTTTTGCACTTGCCTGATCTGATCTGTAAGCAGTAATAACCCCTCCCTTTCTGTGTCACATGACTTGTTATGAAAGTGTTCTGTGTTAAACGAAGCTGTGTTACTGGTAAAACTGTTTGCAATATAATCTGTAATATAGCAGGATAGTTTTGGGTCAGTGTGCACTATAGGAAGTGGATCTCTGGGAGAAAGAATAAGATATTGTTAGCTATATACAGAATATGGAGGAAATGGATTCAGTGATGAGTCTACTATATGCATAATTCATAGTTTGTCTTGATAATTATGCATTCTTTCATATACAAATTGTAAAACAAATAAGAAACAAACATCTCACCATCTCAGAAATGAAAAACACCTGACACCCCACTACTGCACATTATTTGCTTTTGCCAGAGGTAAATATGTAATATGAAAGGTACTGGATCACAAATAAGCATTGATAAAAACCTGACATTCAACGGTGTTTTGGGTATTTCTACAGACTAGTGCCAGGTTGTCATACTTGCATGACTGCCTTGAAATTCACCCCTGCTTCTGCATGAAAACTTTGCTTTAATTCAATTTGCAACATTTTAAAAATAAAATTCTCTGGTATTAAAGAGTATGCAAGTCATTTCTTGTACTGTCTAGGCAGAGCCGTAACTTAGAATTCTAGCGCCCTGGGCGAGAAAGACAAATGCAGCCCCCCTAGCCCTCAATTTTAACCAAATTAACCTAAAATATTTCTAAATTGAGCCCCCCTTCAGCGTTGCGCCCTGGGCGGTCGCCCCTGTCGCACAGCCCTAGTAACGGCCCTGTGTCTAGGGCTAGGCAAACCTCAGTGCACTACTATCCCCATCACGTAATGTTTACTGATTTTGATTATATTTTATATTTTGTAGATTAAATACTCCTCTGCAATAAATGTAAACTTATGAAACATAGAGAGTAATTGTCAATGGTAAGACTTACATCTAATATATAGAATAAAAAGGAACATCCTGTTTTGTTAAATCATTACCATACAAAACAGACCTTTCATGGCCAATCTTTAAAAGTTGTCACTGTCCCTTGGAAAAATGGACAGTTGGCAATTTATCCTAACTGACTGAATTTGTCTGTCATTTACTGACATAATCTGTAGTATATAAATTGTTACATTCTATATAAAGCAATTTATATATGCTGTAGGCATAGGGAAGCACATACCTAAAAAATAAGGCTTGTTCATTGCTGTATAGGTCAAAAGAAAGCTTCAGAGGAGGATCATCAATAACCAGTGGTTTTAAATTAAACATTCCCATTGCCATTGTAACAAAGAGAACAGGTAGCATTATGTTTGCCAAAGCTCCTTTCCAGTCACGTCTTGTGTGGTGAAACTTGTAAACTAGCAGAGCAGTCATTTGTATTAGGTAAAGCTGGGCTCCTTGCAGTGTCTTTCTATTCTTCACAGAGTAACCTGAATTGTAAAGAAAGAATAATATATGAACACTGTGTTAAGGAAGTGCAAGACATTTTCCTGTTGATAAAAGAAAATTAATGAAACATTTTTTTTTTCAAAAACTTCCCTTGAGCACCTTGCAAAAACAAAGCATACTGGTAAATTTAAACTAAATTTGTCTGTATTGTATATTGACTATGTATATCTTGTAACTTTGTGACCAGAAAAAAATCTAACATAACTTTGTAAATGCAATGTGTACCAGAGAATAATTAAAATATTTGCTTTTCTTTCAATAAAATATTTTAAGAAATAACCATATTGTTATTTTAAAAAGAAAATGGAGACATTATAAAAAGTAGCATTTTTACCCAATTTTCTCCATAATAATTTAATATAACCAGGTCTACTGTATATCTCCTGCATCCAAGATTTCTCATGCTCTCTTGCCTGTCCGGAATGATCCCTCATGTTCTATCAGGCTATCCCCTAGCCTGGTAATCTTCAAATGTTCCCTCAAAACGCACCCATTCAGAAAAGTCTACCTTTCATCTGTCATCTTTGTAACCTCCTCTGTCACATCCTCATCCCGCCTCTTTGTCATCTTCTTTCACTTATCTCCCTCTTTTCTCCTCTGCTGCATTTACTACTCTCTTGCTCATCACCCCCTTCTGAGTACTATCCCTCACCCTGACACTCCTCCTCGTTTCCTGTCAGTCAGCTCCTTCCCTTTAGATTGTAGGCATGTTAGAACCCTGTGTTGGTCTCTGCCGTTGTCCTGTTCCTGGATGCAATACCTCCATGCCGCCAGAGGGGCTGCTTTCCTCCTATGGACATTTTCTACTCACTTGTAGGAGTTAATCTCTGCTCCTCGTTATTGCACACCTGTGACATTACTTATACCAGCTTTTCCCAGGTTCCTGTGGTAGTCATTAATGTTTGTTTGTCCCTGGACTACCTGCTTTGTTTATTGCTGTTTCTGCAGAAATCCTTGTTTTAGCCAGCTCCTGCTACTCACCTGTACCTCCTGGAAACCTACCTTTCATTATCATTTATCTGCTGTTTTGCTATACCCAGAAGTCCATTGATTTATCAAGCCTGAACTGGTACCCATTATTTTGTTTCACCTGGACTATGTTTTCACTGCAATAAACAGTTTAATGTTTGTATCACATGTCTGGCTCCGTGGCTGTAATTATAAGGATTTAGCTTTTGAACAGAATGAAAAACTGAAGAAACAGCTTTGGGACTCTTACTACAATTTTTTACATTTGTTTTTTCCTGCAACATGTCTGCCATACAAATTAATGAACTGCCTCTGTTACAGATTCTGCAAACAGAAATAATATTGTTACGCTCACAGTTAGCTCAGTTTTCTGCTTTACTTTCAGACCCACTCAGGAAACTGTCAGACTTTGTTTCTCACAATTCAAATACTGAGCTTCCCTGCTCACTCTACAGGAAGTTCCCACCCTTATGGATGTCAACAGCACCAGAAGCATAGAGAAGTACAGTGGGCTGGGGGTGTAATAATTTGCCTGGTGGGATGGCGTGATGTGGTTGGGAGGGCGTGATAAATGTAATGTTTTTTTATAATGTATGTATCAATGCCCCATGTTGGCCATGACCACAACACAATGTGGTCACACCCTTTTCGACGGCACATAGTTTGTTTTTTGTTGTAACAGAGATGGGCCTGTGTACTTTAAATGTCAGGGCTGATTTTTAGTTACAGTCCAGCCGTGGCTCCACCTCAGTGGTACATATAAAAACAACCCCCAAGCTATATGGAATTGGGTTTTTTTCTCCAACTCAATGGAAGATTCTGCAAACAAATACAGTACATAAATAAATACTGCATTTCCCCACTTACATAGATTATTTTTGTGTAAAATGAAAACCATGACCCTAGAATAAGTTCTTTCACTTCTGCAGTGACACTTCACCTGCATACTTTACTTGCTGTCAGGACATGTCATAGTGTCCAGTAACAATACAATGCTC
This sequence comes from Mixophyes fleayi, assembly GCF_038048845.1. Lineage (NCBI taxonomy): Eukaryota > Metazoa > Chordata > Amphibia > Anura > Limnodynastidae > Mixophyes > Mixophyes fleayi. Next base: position 106,719,989 of record NC_134406.1, read on the forward strand.
TTTGGTTTTCAAAGGCCTTTATTGTTTTATAAGGTCCAGCAATGCAATAAATAGAAAGTAATGACTTAATCTGGAAAAGAGCTCATCTTTGAGCATATTGTCAAATAGATCCTATGATTTTTCTACATATCCTTAAAAGTTGATGCAAAAATTAGAATTTGTCATTTTTTTCATTACTGCTTCAATTCGATGGTCTGTTTTTCACAAGCAAAGTGATGCATTAGGGAAAAGAAACCAACCAAGTAAAAAGCTATTTCTTACATGCATGGGTATAACTCACATGTGGGGTGTACTTGCTGTCTGGGCATGGCATAGAGCACGGGAATGTTGGTGAACACTTGAGTTTTGAAAAGTAATTTGTAAAAAATGAAATGTGGAGGCTTGATGCTGACCATGTAGCCAGGACATCACAAACACCCCAGAAAAAAAAACAGATAGAAAATTAAATATCCCTCCCCGCAAAGAATCAATCTAGGGGTTCAAACATTTGTTTTTCTATTTAACTGCAGCCCCTGTAGGACAGAAACACACCATAAATATTAAGTCTTCTGATAAATATGGTCACCAAGTACTCATCCAGGATATTTCAAAAAGTTGTTATAAACAGTTGTTGTATTATACAGTGTTTGTGATTTGTGAAAACAGAGAGTAGTAATTTGTTAAACAGTTTTTTAAGTGTGATTTTACACCACAAATAAACACAATGTGATACTTTTTTGATCTATTTTAGTTGATGGTTAGAAAATCAAAATTATGGATTGGACATCACAGATTTGAAATGGTAATTTATGGTTTTTATTATTATAATTATTATTATTATTATTATTATTATACACTGCAGTGTTTTACAGTTGGGAACAACTGCTGTAATAAAACAATACTGGGTATTAACAAACAGACTAAGAGGTACGAGGTTACAAAGTATAGGAAAGTAGGATTTTGATACATGTTATAGCATGCATATCATCACTAGTAATCAGGACTTAGACTAGCCCTGTATCTAGAGCAAGAGATACAGCAGAAAAACAAGTACCTTTGAGATGCCCAAAGCTTGAATGGGACGTGGCTGCGTGCGCTGGAGTTAATGTACATTGATACAGGCGAACGCCCCTTCCCTGCCCAATTTCCTCCCAGAAATCATAAGCTGTAGTAAATGTCCTTTGCATACGAAGATTAAATAAATGTTGTTGCATTTAGTGGCGTATGGTTCGGTTCTGGACATGCACAGGTAAAAGTTACAGATTATATGCCCAAAACCAGCATTTACATTCATTGGTGAATCAGGCCCACAAACTGCATTTGTTATGACTGGTTTAGGTAACGACAACACGATAGACACAGCATGTTACTGAAATGTTTATTAATAAGTTTATTAATGAAAATTTGTATTGCAGAACTACCAATATAAATAGCAGAGTCTGATAACAGATAATTAATTTGTGGATATTAGAGACCATACAGTACTTTATACTCATGAATGTGCATAGGGTAAGTATTTACCAATTGTTTTGTATAAATACAGCAAAATATTATAGCACCACCAAGAAACACATAGAAAACTAAATTGTGCTCCTTGGAGAGAAGATCTGAGGTAATATAATCGCCCAGCATTATATAAACTCAAACCCTCTCTCTTAGGAGCACACTTTCTCTTCTTATACACCATGGTTTACTGAAAAATCTTTCAGTCTAGTGAATGTTAATGGCAGTTATGGCAGTCAAGACTCTCACGCAAAACACAAACAATCATTTACATTTCTTTTTATCCTGCTACTTCCTTTACAGGTGGTATTGAATCAAACCCAATCAACATATAACAATGTTTTTGCATTTCAAACTCCCTAAATGTTGTCTGTTGCTCATGAGAATAATAATTTCCTACCCAAGCTAGATCACATTAAGGCTTGGTGCTTTCTGCATAATGAAATAGCGATTAGTAACCCAAATTGAAATGCACACAGGTGTGATGGATGGTTGTCGCTATTACATTTACATATCTGCCATTAATACTGCCATCAATGATACAGCTAACAACATTAGGGATTATAGAGTATTTACCCAGATAACTATCATCATCGCTATCTAGTGCTGGGAAATTACTTTTTCACTGCTTTTTGCATAAACCCACAGTCATAATTTCAACACAAACTTGTCTGCAACCCAAAACTGCTGATACATCTATAGCCATTGCTGGGTATTTACTGCGCCTAAAATATCCATTAAATGTATGCTGTATCTGATAGGTAATGCTTAACCATGCAATAGTGTATTGTGGTTGTAATATGAACATTTTAAAACAAGTCCAAATATCTTTTACTCTAGCACAATCAGGCACTTCAGCCTCCAATATTTCCTTAATGGTATTACTAGCTGTCCCTGGTTAAGAATAGAGATGCTCAGGCTCGGTTCCCTGAAAACCGAACATAACCAAACTTAGCATATCCGGATCTCAAGAGTTTTTAATACTGTAAGTATCGCCCTCCACGGTGATCCAGCATCATTTCACTGAGCGACACAGAAGGGGTAGCATAGACTGTAGAGCAGTTGGGCAGCAACATAGGTAGAATAGAAAGAGGAGGGGGTAGCAGTGTTTTTCAAAGTCTACAGTGACATTCAGGAGAGCTCCATTGCTCCATTGCTAATTGTCATTGCTGAAATAGAATTAATAGGGCAGGCTTGGTCTTCTAAATCTGCAGTCCCATAATGTACAGTGTTATATAGGTAACACACAAAGAGGAGAGCTCTATTGCTAATTGTCATTGCTGAAATAGAATTAATAAGGCAGGCTTGGGGGTAAATGTATGAACATGCAGGTTCTTCAACACCCGCGTGTTCAGCCTCTTCCGCGATTAAATTTCAAGCGGCGCTGCATTGTAAAGGGAAGTTAACCCTTTACAATGCAGCGCCGCTTGAAATGTAATCGCGGAAGAGGCTGAACACGCGGGTGTTGAAGAACCCGCATGTTCATACATTTACCCCTTGGTCTTCTAAATCTGCAGTCTCATAATGTACAGTGTTATATAGGCAACACACAAAGAGGAGAGCTCCATTGCTCTATTGCTAATTGTCATTGCTGAAATACAAATACTAGGCCTGGCAGGCCTTTCTTCTGACTTTGCAGTCAAATTGTACGTTGTTATATAGGTTACACACAAAGAGAAGAGCTCCATTGCTCCATTGCTAATTGTCATTGCTGAAATACAAATACTAGGACTGGCAGGCTTTTCTTCTGAATCAAAAAGTGTATCAAAATGGATTCACAGCAATACACAGAAGAGCAGGAGCACCAAGCAGCTGCTTCCACAAGTCATGATGATAGTAATCCCTCTACGTCATTTGATAAAGCCTATGTAAAAGTGCATAGTGTTTTTAAGTCAGGGAAACAAAAATGTAAAGAAACACCTTTTACCTTGGTCAACAAAAAAGACCTGTAATCCAGGCAAAGTTATCTGCAGAAAAAAATAAAATTGCCAACATGCCATTCTACATACGCAGTGGCAAAGAAAGAATGAGGCCTTCGCCTTTCTCTATGAGTGCGAGTTCTGCAACTGTCACTGAGGCATCTTCTTGTAAGGTCAGTCGTGACCAAGCAAGACCTTGTCATTTGGACTCCAAAAGTGATGCCCAAATACTTTTACATGTAAAAGTTGAGCTGGAAGAAAACAGTAAGGCATTAGAGGAAAATGTATGCTCAGATTCAGAAATTACACAAATCCCTGAGGAGAGTCTATCCACGAGTGCTATGTGTAATCCTGTAATCCTGACCATTCTGATAGTGTGCCCATAAAGAAGGCCCCTTTCAGCATTTCTGCTGATGTGTGCCTGAACAGCCCAAGTGTAGCTGGTGATACACCAATTGAGGATGCCACTTTGGAATTAGAAGAGGATGAGGGGGATATTTGTGTAGCTGACGAGGGCACTAATGAGGATGTTGATGACGATGATGTTATTTGAGTAAATCCTGCACCAGTGGAAACAGTTCTTGCCAGTGATAAGAAGAAGGCCATTGTCATGCCTGGGCATCAGACCAAAAAATCAACCTCTTATGTGTGGTACTATTTTTACCCAATCCAGTTGTCTAGCCATTTGTACCATTTGTAAAGCCACAGTAATGTAGGCATGGATGTTTAAATAGACGTTTATATGTATTATCTTTCAATTTGCTGCTGTTTCATCAAGTGTTTGTAATCTGCACTTTACCTAAAAGGTACCTAACTAGATTATAATTTTGTGGGAATTGGGGCTGATGCAAAGCTCAGTGATGAACTCGCTTTTTGCTGGGAATTACAATGATTCTTTTTAGTGCATTGTCTGGCACCCTGAGTTGGTGTGGGTCTGATAAAAGTAGGGATGTGCACCGGCGACTTTTGGTGTCTCGTGTTTTGTGTTTTGGATTCGGATTTTTGCGATGTTTTGGGTTCGGATTTGTTTCGCAAAACACCTACCGAAAGGTTTTGGTTCGGATTTAAGGTTTTGGATTCGGATTTTTTTTGAAAAAAGCATAAAAAGTTCAAAAATCAAGTTTTTGGGCTTATTTTCACTCCTACGCTATTATTAACCTCAATAACAAGCATTTCCACTAATTTACAGTGTATTCTGAACACCTCACAATATAGTTATTAGTCCAAAACGTTGCAACGAGGTATCTTTCTGGACTGCGTAGTGGAGTGATCCCCACAATATAATAAGAAAACCATCAACTGGTCTTAATCGCACCAAAAAATGTACCTGGACTGCGTAGAGGAGTGGTCACCACAATATAATTTAAAAACCCTGAACTTGTATGATTCGCACCAATAAATGTATCTGGACTGCGTAGAGGAGTGGGTCACCACAATATAATAAGAAAACCATCAACTGGTCTTAATCTCACCAAAAAATGTACCTGGACTGCGTAGAGGAGTGGGTCACCACAATATAATTTAAAAACCCTGAACTTGTATGATTCTCACCAATAAATGTATCTGGACTGCGTAGAGGAGTGGGTCACCACAATATAATTTAAAAACCCTGAACTTGTATGATTCGCACCAATAAATGTATCTGGACTGCGTAGAGGAGTGGGTCACCACAATATAATAAGAAAACCATCAACTGGTCTTAATCGCACCAAAAAATGTACCTGGACTGCGTAGAGGAGTGGTCACTCACCACAATATAAATTAAAAACCCTGAACTTGTATGATTCGCACCAATAAATGTATCTGGACTGCGTAGAGGAGTGGGTCACCACAATATAATAAGAAAACCATCAACTGGTCTGAATCGCACCAAAAAATGTACCTGGACTGCGTAGAGGAGTGGTCACTCACCACAATATAAATTAAAAACCCTGAACTTGTATGAATCGCACCAATAAATGTATCTGGACTGCGTAGAGGAGTGGTCACCACATTATAATTAATAAAAAACGGCTCTGAATTTCCCAAAAAAAAATTCTGGACTGTGTAGTGGGGTGGCCCCGGTACTAAATTTGATACCTGGGCCACAATACCTCCTCCAAGTTCCAAGTGTAGTGTTTATAACATATTAACACTACACTAATTCTAGCATGTAAAACCCTCTTGTTTTAAATAATGACAGGGCATTTAACTTTTGATTACATTTTTTGAATTTGTTGACATTTTCTTTTACTTTTTGAACATGGCAAACGACTGTTGAATGGTCACATAATGGCCAAAAAATAGTTGCAAGATGGAATTGTCCTTGGGCCCTCCCACCCACCCTTATGTTGTTGAAATAGGACATGCACACTTTAACAAACCAATCATTTCAGCGACAGGGCCTACCAAACAACTGTGGCTGAAATGATTGGTTTGTTTGGGCCCCCACACCAAAATAACAATTCATCTCTCCCTGTACAACTACAAACTAAACAGGCTCTACTGAGGAAAGATGTCGTCCTCATCCTCAACCTCTGATTCCTCTCCCCCTACAGTGTGTACTTCCTCCTCCTCACACATTATCAATTCGTCCCCGCTGGACTCCACAACCACAGGTCCCTCTGTACTATCTGGAGGGCAGTGCTGTACTTGATTGAGGAATTGATTATTCATTTTTATAAACATCATTTTTTCAACGTTGTGAGGAAGCAACCTCCTTCGCCGCTCACTGACCAGGTTCCCCGCTGCACTAAAAACTCTTTCCGAGTACACACTGGAGGGGGGACAACTCAGGTAAAATAGAGCCAGTTTGTACAGGGACTTCCAAACTGCCTTTTTTTCCTGCCAGTAACAATATGGACTGTCTGACATGTCTATTTGGATGGTGTCAGCAAAATAATCCTCCACCATTTTTTCAATTGTGACAGCATCCAATGCAGCGACAGTAGACATGTCTGCAATGGTTGGCAGGTCCTTCAGTCCGGACCAGATGTTATCAGCATCCCCGCCAGCGGCTCTTTTAGGAAAACTGAGCTATTTCCTCGCAGCCATAGATGTGGAAGAAAATGAGGGTGGAGCTGTTGGCATGTCACGGACCTCTTCAGAGGACAATCTCCTGACCAGAAGGTCTTTGCACCGCTGGAGACTTGTGTCCGCCGGAAACAGAGACACAACATACGCTTTAAACCGAGGATCGAGCACGGTGGCCAGAATGTATTCCTCTGACTTTAAAAGAGTGACCACCCTCGGATCCTGGCAAAGCGTACGAAGGGCTACATCCACAAGAGCTACATGCTTTGTTGGATCGCAATGCTTTACCAGCTCCTCCCTCACTTTCTCCAGCTGCTTCTGCAACAGCCTGATCAGGGGAATGACCTGACTCAAGCTGGCAGTGTCGGAACTGACTTCTCGTGTGGCAAGTTCAAACGGCTGGAGAACCTTGCACAACACGGAAATCAGTCTCCACTGCGCCTGACTCAGGCGCATCCCCACTCCTTTGCCTATGTCGTAGGTGGCTGTGTAGGCCTGAATGGCCTTTTGCTGCTCCTCCATACTCTGCAGCATATAGAGGGTGGAGTTCCAGTGCGTCACAACCTCTTGTTTGAGGTGATGGCAGGGCAGATTCATGCTTTTTTGATGTGCCTCTAGTCTGCGGTAGGCACTGGCTGAATGCCGAAAGTGTCCAGCAATTTTGCGCGCCACCGCAAGCATCTCCTGCACAACCCTGTCACTCTTGAGGTAATGCTGCACCACCAAATTAATGGTGTGTGCAAAACATGTGACGTGCTGGAAATTGCCCATATTTAATGCCCGCACAATGTTACTGGCATTGTCTGACACCACAAATCCCCATGAGAGTCTAAGTGGGGTAAGCCACTGGGAGATAATTTCCCTCATTTTCTCTAATATGTTGTCAGCGTTGTGCCTCTTATTAAAGCCTGTAATACACAATGTTGCCTGCCTTTGCACGAGCAGCCATTTTTTAGATGCTGCTACTGAAGCAGCTATTGCTGTTGCTGCGGAAGGCGATGCATCTACCCAGTGGGCTGTCACAGTCATATAGTCCTTCGTTTGCCCAGAACCACTTGTCCACATGTCCGTGGTTAAGTGGACAGTGGGTACAACCACATTTTTCAGAGCACTGAGGACACTTGATCGTACTTCTCTGTACATTTTTGGTATCGCCTGCCTAGTGAAGTGGAATCTCGACGTGATTTGGTACTGGGGACACAATACCTCCATCAACCCTCTAAATCCCACTCCACTGATGGCGGACACCGGGCGCACGTCTAACACCAACATTGCAGTTACAGCCGCAGTTATACGCTTTGCAATAGGGTTACTACTATCGTATTTTGTGGTCATGGCAAACGACTGTTGGATGGTCAATTGTTTTGTGAAAGACTTAGCGGTCTTACGACTTCCCCTCTGGGAAGATGACCGACTAACAGCAGCAACAGCAGCAGTGGCAGTAGTAGGCGTACCGCTGCAGGATTCCTCGGATGAATCCCGTATTGGAGAAGACTCAGTCTGGCTGCTGACTTGGGCTGCAGGACTCAATCTGATGGAGATCGTGGAGGAAGTTGACGAGGAGGGTGTTGCTGGTGTGTATCCAACTGGACCACAGGATTTAGGTGTCCCTGTACCGATGACGGTCCTTGCCCCAGTTCCTGAACTAACCACTGAACTATGAAGGTTATTCAGGTGGCGTATAAGGGAGGATGTCCCTAGGTGGGCAAGATCCTTACCCCTGCTTATTTGAGCTTTACATAAGCTACATATGGCCATACATTGGTTGTCTGGATTTGGATAAAAATAACTCCAGACCGAAGAGGTGCATTTTTTGGTCTTTTGACCAGGCATGACGATGGGCTTTTTCATCCCATGGACATCAGCTGTTTCCCCCCCTGGTGCCTCATTTACAATAACCACATCACCATCCTCATCATCAAGTTCCTCCACAGCGCCAGCTACATCATCAATAGCCTCCTCCCGAGCCACCTCTTCCCGTACAGTGATGGGAAGGTCAGGCTTGACAACCACCAACACCCTTGGACTCGCCTTGGGGATTTGTGATAATTTCTCTTTAGAAGGCAGAGTTGTTTGCTGTTTTGTTGCTGACAGCATAACTCTCTTCAATTTTTTGTAGGCGGGGGGAGCAGGAGGAGGGCTAAGATCCTTGGGTGAAGATGGACCACTAGTCATGAACACGGGCCAGGGCCTAAGCCGTTCGTGTCGTAAATGGCATATTGCCAACTTTACGCTTCTCCTCAGATGATTTTAAGTTTCTCTTTTTGCTTTTTTTTGAGAACTTGGGCTTTTTGGATTTTACATGCCCTGTACTAGGAGATTGGGCATCGGGCTTGGAAGACGACATTGATGGCATTTCATCGTCTATGTCATGACTAGTGGCAGCAGCTTCAGCATTAGGAGGAAGTGGGTCTTGATCTTTACCTACTTTATCCTCCAAATTTTTGCTCTCCATTATATGTAGCACAAGATAATGCAGAATGTGTGAACTTGGTAATATTGCAGTACCAATGGGCTTATACTGCAGGATTGGTTTGGCAAATTTTGTTGTAAATAATTTTTTTTTTAATTAGTTTTTTGTATTTTTTTTATTAACTTTTTTAAAAAAATTTAAACACTTGGGAATATTGGGGAAATAACTATGCCCTTAGAAGCACAGAGCACGGGACACAGGACCACTGGACTGAACAGGACACAGCACACAGGACCCAGCAGCACCACTGAACTCAAAATTGACAGAGCACAGCACACAGCACCACTGGACTGATACTGCAGAGCACAGCACAGCACAGCACTAAACAGCACAGCACGAGATCTACCAGAACAGAGGACCACCTAACACACCCTCCCTCTACCCTGATCAATGCCCGAGTGAAGATGGCGGCGACTAGCGGGGAATTTATAGGATCCGAGTATCGCGAGATCCGACAGCGGGATTAGGACTCAGAGCCTCGGTTTCAAGTTTTCATTTGGCGCCAATACCCGGATCTGTCTCGGATCCGACTCGGATCGGAAAGGTTCGGGTGGGCTCGGATTCACAAAATCCGAGTGCGCTCATCTCTAGATAAAAGCACGCATCCCGGGGGGGTCAGTGCTCATTGCCATGTATTAATGTAGAATTACCTCAGTTATCCAAGAAACAGGTGGGGCGATCAAATAAACCATATCTGGTTCATATACCAAGAAATCCACCTCTTTTGTGTGGAATTATTTTTACCCAAATCCTTACAACAGTTGTCTAGCCATTTGTAGCGTTTGTAAAGCCACAGTCAGTCGAGGTAGGGACATTAACCATCTAGGAACCTCATTTATGTTACGCCATTTGAAGAGATTTCATGGGAAGCTTTTGGAAAAATCAGAAAATTATGATAAAAAAATAACAACAAGCAGTCCAGCATCAGCTAGCTCCCTTCTCTCACCTAGATCCGGCACCTACAATCTACACCCACAACACCGTCCTCATTAATATCCTCACTAGCGATTGGAGTTAGTCCTGAATCCAAGTTGCTAAGGTTAGATGACTCCTGCACTATCCAAGATTCCTCAGAAGAATCCACATGCTGCTGCTGCTGCTGGGGGTGGATCTTCATTCCAGAAGCAGACCAAGAAGAAGACTACTAGTAGTTTACAACATTTGACTGTTAAACAATCCTTTACAAGAGCAAGCAAGTATGACAGCTGTCACCCAGTCACAAAGCGGATCACAGACGCCGTGACGACTATGCTAGTATTACATCTGCATCCAATATCTACTATTAATTCAGTTGGTTTTAAACAGTTAATTGAGGTCTTGTGTCCCCGTAACCAAATTCTATCACAACACCATTTTACTAGAAAAGCTATATCTCACCTTCTTCCATAAGGTTTATAAAAATGTATTGGGCCACAAAATGCCATACTAACCACTGTACACTTATCCACAGATATGTGGACAGCGGAAGTGGGCAAACTAAAAATTACATGACTTTGACAGCCCACTGTCTTCGCCTTCACAAGCAGGAACAGCAGCAGCATGTACCCAACTACGTCAGTTTTTCCCAGGCAGGTTACTCTGTATATCACCGGCTTCACTAAGAGGCATACAGCTGACAATCTGTTAGAAAAACTAAGGAATGTCATTGATACATGACTTATCCCACTTGGGCTCTCCTCAGGATATGTCATTTCTGATTATGCCACCAATATTGTGAGAGCATTACAGCTTGATGAAAGGAGATGCATTCAAACAGCAGAAAAGTCAGTATATTTATTCTCACGGCAGTGGGGGGGGGAGCGCGAGTCGGGGGAGAGGCCGTATTTTTTTTTCCCTTGTAATCTGCTTTGCTGTGGGCCCCCTAAGAAGTGTAATGGTAAAGGAGGGCACAGTGTGATGAGAGGGACAGTAATGAGAGGCCGCAGTGTGATGCAGTGTAATGATAAAGTAGGGCACAGTGTGAGGAGTGGGACAATAATGAGGGGCCACATGGTGATGCAGGAGGAGCAGCGTGATGTGCGGCAGCACATAGCTTACCCTTCTACTTAAATATAGTATATGCTATGCTAAAAAAATTATAGCGCTATGAATTGTTTCAGGGGGATGGAGGGGGGGGAACCAATATCTTGCCTAGGGCTCCATGAGGTCTAAATCCGGCTCTGTCAACACACACACAAACACACACATATTATACATACACTGGCCCCTGACACACACATAATATACATACACTGACCCCTCTCACACACACACATAATATACATACAGTGGCACCTCTCATACACACACATAATATACATACAGTGGCCCCTCTCACACACACATAATATACATGCACTGGTCCCTCTCACACACACACACACACATAATATACATACACTGGCCCCACTCACACACACATAATATACGGATACTGGCCCCTCTTACACACACATAATATACATACACTGGCCCCTCTCACACACACATAATATGCATACAATGGCCCCTTTCACACACACACATAATATACATACACTGGCCCCTCTCTCACACACACACACACACACACACACAATATATATACACTGGCCACTCACATGTTATATTAATACATTAATAATGCGGTCGGGTGCGGTAGCTACTAGCCAGTGTGGTTTGCGCTCGTCTTGGCTCTGGGCGGGGGTTATCCTCGTGTGTCCTGGGAATGCAGCTCCAGTACCGGTGTCTGTGGCTAGCCCATCTGTTTCTGCAGTTCCTCTATTAGCGTGTGATGATGCGACAAAGCAAGGTCTCAATAGAGCTGCTCTGAGTGTAATTCAAACACAGGTGATTTACTCTATATATAGCCTGTTGTAGATTCCAATTAGAGCGAAGGATGTTCTGCGTGTAATAGAGGAGTCTGCAAAGAGAATGCCTGTCATGTTAAATAAGGTTAATAATGTATGTCAGATTGTTCAAGTTCCAACTGTGTGTAGTGATGTACTAGGTTAGCAAGTGGTTAAGTCTGCTACAGTCAAAACATCCTATGATTCAGTTACTCTTAGTGTAGCTTCTGCAGATCCTGTACAGGTTCCCGGTCCCAGCACCAGTACCAGGTGTACTATCTTATAATAGGATTGTGTCTGGAGCAGCAGCACCTCGGGTTTCTCCAGTGACCCCAAGAGGTCAACCACCAAGGAGGAGAGAAGTGGTACAATTAAGTTACACAGGCCGTGAAGCTCCAAGTAGACCAGACTTTATTAGCATGTTCTTTTCTAGCTTTGGTTTTACTGCAGTTGATTTATTTGCTTGCATCCACCCTGTGAGTACGATGGAATATGACATCAGTTTTGTTACATATCACAGGCTTCAAGCCTTTTGGTTACGTTGGGCAGAGCGTAAGAAAGCTGATCCCTGGTGAAGCTTTAAAGTGTTTGCAATCACCTGTCAGGAGGGGGTTAAAGTGACAATACTAGTGAGGAATGAATATCTTCCGGCCTCTGATCTTTTATTTTGGTTAAACAGATATATGGACCCATTTTCACCACTAGAGAAGGTGCTAGATCCAGCTCATTATGTCTGAGGTGGCGGATGGTCCACCACGGTCAAACTGAGGTGCACTCCGCTGTGGGGACTTCCGTCACCTTAGCATGAACTGCCCGGTGCAGAGGTGTGGCCACTGTGGTGGGTTGGGTCATGAGCCCCTCACTTGTATAAAAATCAAATGTAACCTGTGTGGGGAGGAAAGCCACCCCTTTAGTAGGTGCCCCCATGATTCCCATAATATGACATATCTGATGCTGATATGGTAAGGTCTGCAGAGCTGATGGAAATTGGACATACGACACCTCAGGATGGGTGCTCTATTCTGGGACCAGTATCCTCTCCTGTGTCAGGCCCTCCTTAGCCAGTTTCTGTGGTGCATCAGCCAAATGTCCCAGTTACCAAAACACCTGTTCCCATGACAGAAGAGCCCTTTGTGACCCAAAGAAGAAGAAGAGGGAGGAGGGGATGTGGCCCAAGGAAGGAGGGCTTGATCTTGTCAAACAATTTTTTGGTTCTTTCAAGTGATGGTTTTTAGGCACAAAATAGTAGGGAGGAAAAAGGCTAGACATTCATCCCGTATGAGACCCCCCTTGTGTACCAGAAGCCTATGGACAAGTCTAAGAGGAGACATGGTGAGACAGCATCAAAGGAGGTGTAGGTATTGACAGAAAAGTTTCTTAAGGAGGCACCTGTGAACCTTGTCAGTAGTGGATTTAGCTCCTAACCTCCCTGTCTCCTCGATTTCAGACCCTTTAACTGCGTCCCCTAGTGAGGCAGAACAACCCATCTCTGAATTTCCTGTTCAGGCCTCCACCCCTATGGCCCCCCTTATGGATCCCCTTCTATTCTGGATCCTGGTCCCTTGGACCCTGTCCCTTCTAACCCAAAGGAAGCTGTTTTGGTTGGGCCGATTCAGGCTGCCTGAATTAGGTGTGGTAGAGAGGACAGTTGTTGTGGATTTACCCTTCCTAGCCACTACTTCTAGTGTTGTTGTTTCAGTGGTTAATGAGGTATCCCCAGAAGATGAGGGTGAGGAGATAGTTCTCCTTGATGATGGGGTAATACCTGCAGGTGTTAGTATTAAACGATGGGGATCCGGTAAGCAAGCAAGGAAAAAGTGATCTGGGTATTACCTTATAACTCAGAATGGTAGTTTTCCAACCCATTAGATTTGCCACCATTAATGTGGTGTCTATATTGTCTGAGCGTGCTCGTTATGTGGCCTTTAATTTTTTCAACGCGCTTGAGGTTGACTTTTCATTTTTGTAGGAGACTAGGGTGGGGCGGCTGACGGATCTCCATAAAGCAAAGCGGAAGTGGAGATGCGGGCCCTCATTCTGGTCTCTTGCGGCTAAGTCGTACGGTGGGTTGGCGATCCTTTTTACCGGCATGGAAACTCTCCAGCGAGTCATCGAACTACAAGTAGGTAGGTGTATGATCCTGGATGTCTACCTGAGTGGGCACAACCTGAAGTTAAGTAATATTTATGGTCCCCAGAAAAGGTGGGCCAGGAAGTGCCTCTTCAGGGAGATCAAGCCGTATCACTTTACAGCCCGGATGACAGTCTTTGGAGGTGATTTTAACACCGTCACAAGGCCCAAAGACAGGGGAGGCTCAAAGACTGTTCTGGGCTATGATTCCAATTTTTTAGTTAGCATGGTTAGACAGGCGGGTCGGGTGGATGTGCACGTTCGTCACTTCCCAGGACTCACACGTTTCACTTTTTTTAGAGGTATCTGTAGGTCTAGGATAGATAGGGTTTTTGTTAAGGAGAGCTTGATGACAGAGCTGATTCCTGCGGAGTTCTCCGATCACATTTGCCTGTGTATATCATAGAACGCCTCAGAAACCCCTCAGAAGGGTAAGGGCCTTTGGCGCTTGAACCCCAGGCTCCTTGAAGAAGAGTTGATCAGACAGTCTATTAGTGACTTCTTTGAATGTCAAAAGTCACTTCTGGAGGCTGGATGGAGTAGGCCTGAGTGGTGGGAGGTATGTAAGAAGAGGACTAAGAGCTTCTTCGGCAACCTTGTAGTCAGAAAGAACTTGTTAAATGAGAACGCTTACCTGGCCTTGAGAAATAAACTTGGATTCTTGATCTATGAGCGGGGAGGCGGTGGGGAGATCTCCCAGGTGAAAGTTCAAATGAAGGAGATGCAATATTACTGGTTTGCTTCCTTAGTTCTGGAAAGGGAATACGGGAAGTACCACTCGCCTGACCCGTACCAGAGCTGTAGGAAGTTGGCCGATGCTAAGGAGGTGAGGGGCTTTCGTGATGCTGTGGATGCTCTTAGGAAGGATAAGGAGGGCATTCTCGGTGTCGTGCGGTCCTTTCACTCCGCTCTTTTGTCTGAGAACCCACTTATTAGATAGAAGATGGATCGGTTTCTGAGGAAGACACCTGGACATGAAGACTCTAGCAGTTCACTTGATGCCGTGGGTGAAAAGATATCGGAAGATGAGGTCAGAGTGGCCATAGACAGCTTGTCTATGAAGAAAGCACTAGGACCGGATGGCTTGACCTTCGAGTTCTTTAAGAGATTTATGGACCTTCTGACTCCTCGCCAAGTAGAGGTTTTTAATGAGAGCCTGGATAGAGGAATTCTTCCTCACTCCATGAGGCTGTCTGCCCTTATTTTGTTATCCAAAGGGAAGGACCCTTCACATATTGAGAATTGGCGCCCCATCACCCTTCTCAACTGATGTCAATTTCTGGGCAAATTCTTTGTCCGTCTCAGCACTGTACCGTGAAGGGCTGTAGCACATTTAGTGTTGTCCTTGGGGTTCGGGAGGCCATTGAGCACTGCCGTGCTGAAAAGTGGGGGAAATACTTGCTAGCGCTGGATCAGTCGAACACTTTTGACCGGGTAAATCACGAGTAACTGTGGGCTCTCCTTCTGAGATATGGGCTCCTAGGGCTGGTGGTTAATTGGCTTTAGACAATCAACAGGCAGGCAGAGAGCTTCCCTCTTGTAAATGGTTGGTTGGGTCCATCCTTCGCGGTTGATTCGGGTGTAAGGCAAGGTTGGCCCCTGAGCCCCCTTCTGTATGTGTTTGCCATTTACCCCTTCATCTGGAGGCTAGATAGAGGCACTGCAGAGTGGGTGCAACTGGGTCTGCTTTGTCCGTTGAGGGTCATGGCCTACGCCGATGACGTCACTGTTGTCTTGGCGAATCGCGGGGAGGTATTGGAGGTGGCAACTCTAATTGTAATTCCAACTCTAACCACTGGAGTTGGAGTACCGCGGGTACTCCAAGGCCAGTGGTTTGGAGGTAAACCAGGAGAAGAGTGAGGTTGTCTGGATGGGGGAGGAAGGCCAGCAGTTTGACCTTCCATATACCCTCTCCTGCCAAGAGATCCAAATCTTAAGCATCCGATTCGGCCCTGGTGACTATGCCAGCCAAAATTGGGAAGCCAGACTTGTTGAAGCTGCCCAGAAAATTGAGAGCTGGAAGAGGTGAAAGTTATCCCTGAGGGAAAGGGTAGATCTGATCAAAACCTTCCTTCTGTCAGTTTTCTTATACATTAGCTATGTGTGCTTCTTGATGGAATCTTTATGTGCTAAGGTTTATGCCGTGTTCTTCCAGCTTTTGTGGGGGAACCGGATGAA
Source organism: Mixophyes fleayi (assembly GCF_038048845.1). Lineage (NCBI taxonomy): Eukaryota > Metazoa > Chordata > Amphibia > Anura > Limnodynastidae > Mixophyes > Mixophyes fleayi. Next base: position 106,735,990 of record NC_134406.1, read on the forward strand.
CCTAATTAAGCGAACTATGACCTATAAATTGAGGAGGGAGGGTAAACCCAGTGCTCTTCTTTCTAACCACCTTCCTCAAGTTACATCTGGGGAGTCTCTTATTAGAGACCCCTCCTCGATGGGTAGAGAGGTTTAGAGTCTGGGTGCATCCCTTCCTCAACATCTGGATAGAGGGAGGTGTAGTAAAAAGTTTTCAGGTCTGACATGGATACCTCCCAGCCAATGTGACTCTAAGCTTGAAAGTGACAAGGTGTTGGGGCCTGGAGGTGGAGGAAGTCAAAAAATTCTCTAGAAGGGAGTTGGAGAGAAGAATTTTGCACTGTCACTTCTCAGAACAGCTGTCACTAAAAGACAGCTCGGGTAATGTGTGGTCGGAGAGACTAGCACTGGTCAATTCCTGTAGGGTGCCTCCGAAGTACTTGGACATTGCCTGGCTCTCTCTCGCGACTTTACCTGAGGATAAAATGGAAGTATAGAAATGCCGATGATCGTGGCTGCCTATGGGAGGTGTGTCAGGGGTAGGTGGAGACCATGGACCATTTCTTGCTTGAATGTCCCTTCAACGTAGAGGTTGATAAGAGGGTTTCAAGAGTCTTGGGCATTTCCTGCCTTTCGGGGCTTAGTTACCCTGAGTGGGTGTATGGAGTGCTCAAGGGTGGTTGTTGGAATATGAATTTGACCACCCTTTTTCTAGATAGTTTAGTAGTCCGGCATTTCACGTGGAGTGCACGGTGTCAAGTGTCCATCCGTCAGAAAGTTCTTCCCTGCGAAGTGGTGTTGGGTGACATTCTTCACGAGGTGTGAAAAATTAGGAATATGGAGAGGTCCTGGATGGACTTTGTAAATTGGGTCAGACTGTGGCAGGGTCAGAGGCCTCCGTGAGGGGGTCAAAGTCCGGGGGTCTCTCCATCTGCGGCTGTTCTGTCCTGCCCCCCCCCCCCCATAGATTTTGTTCAGTTAATTTACTTTATATATGGTTTGCGTATACTTAACAAAGCTCAGGTCAGTTTCTCCTTGCTTATTGTTAAGATTGTTGTGTGCTGTGATGGTGGTTGATTTTTTGATCTTGGTGTATATCGAGTTGGTGGCCACCCTATGATTTTAAGTTTGTGTTTTTGATATTTATTGAACTTTATGTGGGACTTTTATTGGGGCATACCTAATTTCCTAAATTGGTTTTAATTAATCTGGGTACCGGACCTTGTTTACGTTTGTTTTTACATTTGTTGCAAGGGCTGAATAAAAACACATCCTTCACATTCCATGTTTTGCTCACACAGTGAACTTGTTGGTGCAGAGGTTTTTGAAAAATAACAGACGTGCAGGAGATGTTGTCTGTGGCCCATACAATTTTGGGAAATTTACGGAAATCTGCGACAGCATGTAAGTTTGTTTTCAATCATCCTTTCAATTACTCCTCTCTCCTACGTGTGACAACATACTTTGTTTTTCATTGGGTTCACCAGCTGCGTTATTTGACAAGTGAAACTCCCAGTGCTCTGGGTGACGGCGATCTCCTTGTCATCATCTTCCAAAGCTACGTCTGCAGGGTCCGGTGAGACACCTATTTGTTTTCTCAGGTCTCTTAGCTGTTCTTTAAACTGGACAAATGTATCGTTCTGCCTCAGGGATTCCTCTGTATTAATCTTCTGAAGCACAGTGTATCTCTCATGTACAAACTCTCTTAAATCAGGGATCTCATCTGGTGGGTCACATTTTAACTTAAGTACGGTCTCCTCAACTGCATCTATATATTGGTTTAAATCTCTGTTCAATGCAGCGTATTCCAACATGACAGATTCCATGCTGCCCACATGTTCTGTGTCACAGTCTGTCTGAAGAAAATCTAATGCCACTACAGTTGTAATATCCGTTCTTGTGTCTACATAAATTTAGCAGTTCTTTAGGGATGAGAGGGAGGTATCCACAGAGGAGAAGGAGATTAAAGATACAGCACGATCAGACGTGGTTTAATGATTACCTGGACATGCTGAATCCTCTATGATACCCGATTTTGGGCTGACACATGCAGTGCGCCCTTTATTTTAGCAACAGCTTAGAAATAGACACGTCAGACAGTTTATTTACATATTGGGAGGAAAAAAAGGCAATTTGGAGACATGTGCAATCTCACTTTGCAATACCTAAGCTGTCCACCCTCCAGTGTGTACTCGGAAACAGTTTTCAGCACAGCCAGGAACCTTGTCAGCGATTGGCGTAAGAGGCTACTTCCTAAAAATGTGTAAAAGATGATGTTCATCAAAATGAACTAAAAATTCCACAAGGAAGGCCTTTGCTGGCAATTACATCAAAGTACAGAGACATCTGTAATGGTGCAATCCACTGTGGATGATTTAATATTGTGTGAGGATGATATACACACTGACGAGAAGAGTATGATGACAACAACATCTTGCCACTGTAGAGTTCGTTTACAGCACTGTTGGGCTTAAGGTAGCTAAGAGGTTGGTAGCTTGTTTTGTGGGGGCCCAAACAAACCAAGCACTGCAGCCACAAAAGTTGCACTCCTTGTCACTGGAATGCTTGGTTTGTTAAATTGTACGTGTCCTTTTCAATATCTTACATATGGGAGGGAGGATCCAAGGACAATTCCATCTTGCACCACTTTTCATTTCTGCCACTGCTGTGTGACAGTGTTTCCTAGATGTGCTATGAACTGCCATGTGTATGTGTCGTTGCTCTGTCCCTTAGAATCCAGCCTGCTCACTGCAGTCTTTGTCCCAAGTGTATGAAAATAAATGTATGACATGTGAGGTGGTCGAAATTGACTGAAAATGACTGCAAATGAATGTTCTTGAGGTTAATAATAATGTAGGAGCAAAAAAACAGCAAAATTATGTGATTTTAGCATATTTTATCAATTTTTCTAAAAAATACAGATTCAAAATCAATATCAAAACCAAAATAAATACAGATCCAAAACCAAAACACGGGGGTCAGTGAACATCTCCAAAAAATATTATTTTTAAAGGTTATTAGTTATCTGTATGTGTTAGTTACAAGTTATATTGCAGTGTATATAAAATAATGTGTGCTTTATGTCTCAAAGAATAAATACATTATTCTTTATGTGTGGGCCTGATTCACCTTCAGACGTAACCTGCATGCAACTTGTGTTTTAAATAATGAGCATGGAACTTGAGCGTAGTTCCAACAGTATTCAAATAAAAATGGATGTCAATATACATTCCCATTTGATTATGGGTATAAGAACACTCTGGCTAAACATTGCTTGCCGCATGTAAACAAGCGGTATGGGATACACACATGCATATGTGCGATATAAAGGCACATAAAAAAAAAATTTGATAAAATAAATTAACAACTCTTAATACTATAATCATTAATAGAACTAATTGTTAAAATAATAAAAAATAATAGTAAATTCCTAAATATTAAATGCATAAATCAGGATGTTTTTAATTACTGTACATGCATTGCATTTTTAGAGTCTATCTTCCTTGCATACACATGTTCTGTGCAAAAACTGCGCAAGCTTGTAGACTATGTGTTACAGTCATAACTATCAGTCAGCACTTACACCTGCCATGTAGCTGGTGCAAACGATGCTGAAAAAACACATTTTTTTAAGACAAACCTGGGACAGCAATCAGCCGCCTCTACATTGACATGCCCTCGACATGCCCTTACTGTACATTTCCCATGTTGATACTTAATATGATACCTATGATATCATACCTTTCCTCCCCCTTTCCGCCATACAAATAGTAGGCAGATGTATGAGTCATTTCTTTCAGACATGAATGGCATGCAATTGCATTCATTGACATAAGGTCTGTTTCTGAGCATTGGCAGAGCTATTTCCTGCAAGATTTGGTACACAAATGGATTTATGTCCAAAGATGAATCATGCCCAGTGTCTGTATTACAGGTGATGAAATCAAAATTAGATTTGAACTAGATAAATAATCACATAACATTTACCCTTTGCAATATGATCTCCTTTTATCATTAAACAATATGCAAAATAGTATTGAGATGGTATATTAGTAATTAACAATATATTTGAAACTAGTTCATACGTTATAACCATATCTCATTTACCTTTCAATAATGTATATGTTTATAATGAATTTTTTGCTATTTCCAACAAGAAATGTACATTTAAAGGTCAGTTCCAACAAACCTACATTATTTAATTCAAAGAACTACAGAAGGCTGTCTTGTGGCTAATGTTGGTTTAATAAGCTCTTTGAATTCTGGAGAAGGGCTGCAGTATTTTTTGAGAAAGTGGAGGGAAATGCAATTTGCTGACCTTTAAAAACAGGAAATCACTGCAACATTAATTTGAATCAAAATAAATACACTGAAAATTATAAATCATTCAGCAAGGAAGTATAGCATTAGTTGTACATTAGTTGAATATAAGCAGCAGAGTTCTGCTGTACAAAACTTACATAGTCTCTAGTCTGTACACAATTAATTGTAAATGAAGCAGCCATTTAGAGATAACATGAGATACTGTAAAAAAAGACTGGCAAAAGGATTTTTGTAATATTAGATGCCTAAAGCTGGGTACAAACTACAGAAAATTGCTGCAGATGCCATTTCTGTAATGATATCGCCTACGATTGAAAGTCTCAATGAGCATGCAGATTTATGTGTACACACCTACAGGATTTACATTCAGATCTGTGCTTTTTATCTGTCATAGCCATCGGCTGAAAAGATCATGACTCTGCACACTTTATAGAGAACTGCCTACACAGCTGGCCTTGAGTGCATACACACTTCCACATTTGACCGTCATCATTCAAATGTTGATCATGATATTTATTATACAATGTACTTTGGTACGATAAAACATGATCGTGGGAGCGTGCACACTAATGCAATATATTACCAAACGGTTGTTTATCATGTGATTGGCACAATAAGTAAAAGTAAAAATCTCAAGTTTGCATATGAGCAAAGACGCGACTAGTCACAACAGTGCTTCTGCTGGTTGGTCACACGTCACTGCCCCTTTCGAAGTAACGTGACTCTTGGTCCTTTTGTGTGGAGGATCTCTTGGCATGCTTTGGCATGTCGAGTCCAGAAGGGGAGTAGTCATGCTGACGCCTGATTTAGCACCCGCCAATGTTAAAGGATTATTCCTTGGTCTAGTGGTTATGCAAATTTGGCATCACACTTTTTTGGTTTAAGGATTGGTTGTTTAGCTGACTGCGTTGCTCTCACCATCACCCTTTGGTGGAACAGTGGTACTGCAGGCTGGATACACACAAAGGCAAAAATCCAACATAATACCTGGCAGACAAGAGCTGTAGGAGCCAGTTCGTGACAGACTGACTCTGATCTAAAGGTGTTTTCACACTTGTCATGCTAATTGGTGCAATACTAATATGGTTTCTTTACTGTCAGCAGCTGACACAATGTGCTGTGGTTTCCATGCCAAAGTTAGCTGTTACTTTTTAGTTTATATCCATACATTGTGGCTTTTTAATAATGCAGTTTTGGATAATACAGTTCAATCCACATAGAGTGGGGACAGAGCATCAAATTCAAGTGCAAACTGCAGCTATCTCCCACTTTTCTGGGTTTATATTAGCAGTCTCTCCAGTGTAATATTATAGTGAGCCAGATTAACCTGGATGGACAAGAAATATACTGGCACCTGGTACACTGCATAACAGATTTTTGATCATCTGCCTCTGGAACACTCATTGGGATTCATTTTACAATCCATCTACAACAGAGATCTAATGAAAGAAACCTTAATCGACCTTAATCAAGTGTATCTGTCAGCTATTTTAAGTCAAGCCATTAGCCAACTTAGTGGGTCTGTGAGACAGAACAGCGCGTATATCTATGAGAGATCTATGAGAGATTGGGAGTGAGACATCAGAACTCTTATAACTGCACTTGTCTTTTTCCCATAAATATACATCTGATATTTGAAAAGAGATTAGCAAGTTTGCTTTAGGTGCCGGCACAAATTGTATAAAAGATGAATATTATTATTAGTCGTTTGACTGCGCTTCAGATGCATCTAAAGCCACGGAAAAATTCAAACAGATTTATATAATCTACTTGAGTTTGCTCTGTTGGACTGTATATTAGCTCTATTCATACTAATTATCTCAATGCTCTATGAATAGAATGATCTCTTTAAGATAGTTGTTTTAGGTTAAAATACGTCAATACAACTGTCACGTGAGATAAAGTGATTTTTGGGGGTAAATTAGCTGTTTTAGATATATAGAGATACAGTTTTATCTATATAAGAGTATAGATGTTTTTATTTATTCATTTTAATTAAGAAGTCATTACATTTATCATGAATTAAGTCACTCATTGTTATAATCTTATTGTCTGATTATCATTTATTTATGATCTGCGCTGTTTCCAGCGCTGTAAGTGCATTTTTATTTTCAATGTTAAAGGAGGTCTAAGGCAGTAGTTCCCAAACATTTTTACACTGGTTACCTGTTACACATTTTTCTTTTCCCTGTGAACCCCTAAATAATTTGCAGTGCTTCAGGGGATTTACAAGACAATAAATACTTAACCTGAAAAGCATTAACAAGACAGTTTTCAATGGAAATTTTTTTAACTGCAAGACCACAAAAACGGAAGCGCGCACATAGAGAAGCCACTAACCTGCATTATAAACCGGGAGCTGGGCACTTCAATATTCTGCAGTTTCAGCTGGCAGTCTGTGCTGTCTAGTACAGGATCCTCCAGTACACAGACCACCGTTGGGTGCTCACATAGTCATGTATGTCAGAAAACCTCCAAGAGAAAAAGAGTGGACTGGAGCAAAAAGAAAGCGTTCAAAACCCCACAAAAGGGATTGCAGGGTGGCTAAAAAGTTGTAAGCAAAAAAACACCCAGGGCAAAACACGAAGTGCTGGCATTGATTCTACTGAACTTCAAATTGCACTTGAGGCATAATATTGAGTTTGTAAAATAACATAGAATAGCACACAATATATAACTGTACAACTCTGCAAACAAATGCCTATGCTGGAGCCGGAACAGTCTAAATGTAAATAAGTATATTTTACGATCCTGAAACTAGTTGGATTTTTGGGTCTGTTTAGATGTGCAGAGGAATTTGAAGTCTGAAATAACATTAGAAAGTCGCAAGTCTGGTTCAGCATTTAGCTTGTTACAGTATTTAATTTTCAAAGAAGTATATGATAAAAAAAATTTACTCACACAAATAGATTGTTGGAAATAATAGCATAAACATGATACCTTCTTTAGAAAACAGAGATTAATTTTTAATTAGTAGCTAAACATTGAGCAATGGCTGATTCTCAAAATATATTTTTAGAATAAAATCGGCTGCAATTTCAAATAATGTTTCTTGTTCTCTCACGGACAATTGTGACGCTGAGGAGACGTTGATCTCATCAAAAGGATTAGGACTCCAAATATTATCTTTTGACATTACTGGAACATAGCCCCTGAATGATGTTCAACGTTTTTGTAGATGTTCATTAATGTTATATTTTACATCTTCGTTGAGTTGTAAGTGGTTTTCTTTCACAAAAACGCGAAGAGTACATTTTTATTGCAAATGTTGCTCCCAAAAACACATTTTCAGTGTTGCACATTAAAAACTCTTTTTTGGGACCTTGAAGGGACACATTTAATTCATTAATTTGTGAAAAAATAGCTGCTATATATGCCAGCCTTTAAAGCCATACAGCATTTTCCATTACGTCGGAGCATTCAAATGGGTGATCTAAATAAAAAAACTTGGGGGTAAATGTTTGAAAGTCCGATTTGTTCAAGTCGCCGGAAATCGGCCATCCCCGCTTTAAATTTTAGCTGCAAAATACATTTACCCCTTGGACTTCAGATCTAAGTTCAAACAAGCGCACAAAAACTTTGCCTCATGAGAATCACCTTACTTCAACATGCATCAGCAGAGTAACATGGCTGTTTGGCCATTTCTTCACACAAAACAGTAAATAATCTTCAATTGGTGGGTCATGATTTTATAAAATTAACAATTTTGACTGCATTGTCCAGCAATCCCTTTATCTCATCAGACATGACCTTTGTTGCAAGAGCTTGTCTGTGAAAACTGCAGTGAGTCCAAGATATATTCACTGCCATTTTCTGGATAACAGCAAGAAGCTCAGTATATACTCCTTGCACTGATTTGGCACTTTCAGTACAAATGCCAACACAGTAAAATAATTAATTTTTTTAAATCAAAATTTTAATCAGGTTAAAATGTCTTCATCTGTTGTATCAAAGGTTGACAGATTAATATATCTTCTTCTACGAAACCTCTATACATATATACGAGTATATCGTAGAAATACCACCATCAGTGGACTCATCTCCTAGTAATGCGTAATATGGACTAATTTTTATTCTCTGTAAGACTGAACTCAACATTATCAGACAGGTAATTAATTTGATGTGATACTGTATTAAAGAAAGAAACAGTATGATTTTTTATCCTTTCCTTTTTCCCAAACATGCAACAAACAGTATCTTTGGCACATGAAGCAATTAAATTGTCTGCTATTGTGTGGGCTTCAGCAGCTTTTGACACTCAGTAACTTACTTGATATGATGCCTCAAGTGCATTTACATTGCAACTGTTGCAAACAATGCAACAATAGTTTTTATGTCAGCCAATATCCCCTTAAGAAAATCAACAGGCTTGTCTTTATATTTGGTATGTTTGGTTTCTAAGTGGCGACGAACTAGCAATGGTTTTAGGCTACTGTTCACAAGCACTTTATCACAAATACACACTGTAGCTTTGGTTGCTGTTGATGCCTAATATATGTAAAACCAATTTTGATGTAAACATCGTCATATTTATTCTTCTTGCATTTGGAGAGATTATCTTTTTGTTGGTCATAAAGATGTTTTGGAGGGGGAGGGGGCAATTCAACACATGGCGGAACAGATTCAGGTGCTGCATTTGTGTGTTTCGATGCCAACATTTTTACTTCCCTTGTTTAACCAATGATCCATTGTTGATTCCAACCAGAATTAATTGATTAGCTCTTTGTTTATATATTGTTATTAACAAGGTAGGAAACCTGGTTTAATTAAGTGTGCCTTTTTCTAGTTAGTGACAGCATGCACTTCAGATGGAAGCAGTGATCTGCAACCCTTCAGCCAGCGGCATTTTAAGAAATGAGTGGCCCTGTGTGCAACCTTAGTCCATGGGCTCCCAGACCCCTGAACAAAATGCAAGTAAAGGTGCACACAGATTCAAGCTAAGCAAAAAGCTAATTAGCCCACTGAAATTGCTGCAAAGAATAGACTCCAATGTTGCTACAGTAAAGGTTCTCCAAATACTGTAGAACTACAAGTACCTTGCTAGCTATAGAAAATCTGTGGCAACCTGCAGCTCTCCAGATGGTGACAGGCCATTCTGATAATTCTAACTCCTCCCTTTCTGTTCCCTAGCCGGACTTGATATGTCACCTGACAGGAGACACATCACATGTAGATCTATCCACTTGACAATAAGGACAATACTACAGCCATTGCTGATTTTTTTTTTCTGAGAACCCCTATAGAACAATGCAAGGACCTCTAGCTCGGATTCACCAATTTAGATTATATCCTTATTTACAATTCATCTTTACCTCAGTATCAAGAGCATGTCAGTTTACTACTCCAGAAATTGAGAGAAAACAAATTGTTAGAAAAACTTGAAAAAAATATTTTGAGGTACCTCAGGTGTCCTTCTTGCGGTACATAATTCCTGCACAAGTGTTTACCATGGATCAAGCCAAACTCCAGACCATTCAAGATTTGGTTAAACACACAAATGTAAAAGCTTCACAAAGGTTCTTTGGCTTACCAAATTACTTTTCAAGATTCAACCAATCCTTTTCTGTCATTGTCGCTCCACTTAATTCCAGTTCATCCCATAGACAACAAATTTGCCTACAATAATATTCCTCATGCATTATTCGTCACTTCTTTGTTCTTTGGATCACAGAAGGTATTGGAATAAAGGGAACCATAACATTTCTCAAAAGCATCTGGAGAAAGGTGCAAATACCATAGAGCATATGCATACCATTGAGCACACTCTCCAGCCAACACATGGTGCGTGCGTGAGCAGTAGCAATCGGGTGCCGTTGCCTAGCAAAGGAATGCTTCCTTGGCTCACCATCGACGGTGTCACGGGCACTAGGAGTCTTTACCCAGGGATCACCAGGTGGTAGGCTTACCAGAGCGATGTAGATGGTAATAGGGTACTCTGGTAGCTGGGTGATCACGGAACAGGAAATAGTAGATGATGAGATGCTCAGGAAAGTCTATGACTAGCAGCACTGGTAATATGGAGGTAATAATCTACGAGGAACTGTATGGACAAGGGCACGTGCAGGTAGTCAGTGGTCTGCGATAGCAAGTTGTACCACTGCTATAGTGAGGAGGAATGTCCAACAGAACAAGGAGGTGATGAGAGTCAGCGGTCTGCGGATAGCAAGTTGTACCGCTGTCTGAGTGAAGGAATGGAATCCAAGTGGAGGTATCCGGGTAGTCAGTGGTCTGCGGTAGCAAGTTGTACCACTGCTATGTGAGAGGATACTGGAACAGGTGATACAGGAAACAGGGATCAGTGGTCTGACATCAGCAAGTTGTACCACTGAATATATATGTGAGGAGATGCACGGGGAGAGACTGCAACACAGGATATACACAGGCACCTTATACACGATCCACAGTAACATGCACAATATATATAACTGACTGAACAGGTCTGCAAATATAGAAAGTCTCTTGAAGTAGTCCAGCACAAGTTAACACAGTCAATGATGGCAATAGACTCAGCGGATAGCAGACTCCAGAGGAGAACCAACACAGTCCAGCAAGATATGCAATACACCAGCACAGTCAATGAGAAGTATGCATACCGTGGTTCAGAAGCAGGCAGTCAGATAGGAGTGCAGCGATACCTGAGCGGCAGGAGGCCGGCTGGATGAGAAGTCCCTGGATAGATGAGGCAGCGGTCTAGTAGGTGCAGCGCACAGGTAAGTAGACCAACAGGGACACGAATCCACAGGAATCAGTAACACGTGGAACTGGACTCATGGAGGACCCAGGAGAATGGAGATGATCCAGCAGAGGAGTAGTTGATGAGATACGAATCCAATGCTGACAGGAGGGTAGAGACCAGCGGGACACGTGAAGGCGTGGAGAGCGGATCAGCAGTAGATGGACGATAGCGCGGTCAGCAGCAGCAGGACTCTGCGAGTACACGGAGGTAACCAGTAGCAACCAATAGGTGTCAGTAGCGATGGAACACGGGAGAGCAGAGTAGACCAGGAGCTGTTGATCACGGAGAGTAGCGGATGGCAATGAGAGCAGCAGTCTCGAGGAAACACAGGAGAGCTGAGAAGAGACTGCAGTGCACAGGGGCAGCGGATAGGAATAGCTAACAGTCACGATGGTGAACACAGGCGAGTTGCAAGCTGGAGGCTGTAGTGCACGGAGGCAGCGGATAGGAATCAGCTCACAGACTTGATGAGGCACAGGTGAGTGGATGTGAAGTAAAGGCTGGAGTGCACGGAGGCAGCGGATAGGAACCAGCAAACAGTCACAATGAAATATAATAGCGTTGATGTGGTTTAGAGGACTGTAGTGCACGGAGGCAGCGGATAGGAATCAGCAAACAGTCACAATGATATATAATAATGTTGAAGTGGCTTGGAAGACTGTAGTGCACGGAGGCAGCGGATAGGAATCAGCAAACAGTCACGATGAAATAGTTGATGGTAGAAGTGGTATGGGAACCACAGTAGTAGAAGTGGTTTGGAAACCACAGAGGTAGAAGTGGTTTGGAAACCACAGGAATGAGCAGCGCTGAATACACGAGGAATACAGGAACACCTTCAGAGACTCATGGGGAATGAGACTCCAAGATCAGGCAACGTGGTGTTGACCACAGGTGCTTAATATAGGGAGTGTTGCCTGATCTGCCAATTGAGTTAAAGGGACATACACTGAAGTATAGGAAAGGGCTGCGCATGCGCAGACCCTCAGGATGGAGGACGGCCACGGTTCCTAAATGTCCGGGAAGAGGCACTCACAGTACGGTGAGTGACAGTACCCCCCCTTTTAAAGGTGGGCACAGAACGCCTGGAACCGGGCTTGTCCGGATTTTTGGAGTAGAACTTCTTCAAAAGGGCAGGAGCATTAAGATCTTCAGCTTTGATCCAAGAGCGCTCCTCAGGACCAAAGCCCTTCCAATGAACGAGGAAACTGAGGACTCCTCGCGAAATTTTTGCGTCTAGTACCTCAGTAATTTCGAAATCCTCCTCCTGATGAACTTGAACTGGCTGCGGAGCTGAGGGAGGAGTTGAGAAACGGTTGATAATAAGAGGTTTGAGCAAGGATACATGAAAGGCATTAGAAATCCGAAGATTCTTAGGAAGAAGAAGTTTCACACATACTGGATTGATTACTTGAATGATCCTATATGGACCAATAAAACGAGGGGCGAATTTCATAGATGGGACCTTCAAACGAATATTTTTGGTGGATAACCAGACACGATCTCCAATTTTTAGTGGTGGAATAGCCCGCCTCTTCTTATCTGCGAAAGATTTATATTTGATAGATGTCTTCTTTAAACAGGTTTTGACCTGAGACCAGATATTTTTAAAGGTCTGACAAACAGTTTCCACCGCAGGAACTTGGGTGGGCGGGAGGGCAGGAAATTCCGGAAAAGACGGATGGTGACCGTAGACCACAAAAAATGGAGTTTTGGATGATGACTCATGGTACATGTTGTTATGGGCGAATTCAGCCCAAGGAAGCAACTCTACCCAGTTGTCTTGATTGGCTGATGAGAACATCCTTATAAAAGTCTCAAGATCTTGATTGACACGTTCAGTTTGTCCGTTAGATTGCGGATGGTAAGAAGATGAGAGTGCTAATCGTATGCCCAAGGTTTTACAAAGGGCTCGCCAGAATCTGGAAACGAATTGTACTCCTCTATCCGACACAATCTCAGACGGACATCCATGGATACGGAAGATCTCTTTAATGAAATGTTCAGCCAGAATAGATGAGGAAGGCAAACCAGACAGAGGAATGAAATGAGCCATCTTCGAAAATCTGTCCACCACTACCCAAATAGTGTTATGGTTCTTACTAGGTGGTAAGTCAGTAACGAAATCCATACTAATATGGGTCCACGGTTTGGACGGAATGGGTAGTGGTCGCAGCAACCCTGCTGGAGTTCTGCGGGAGGATTTGAACTGGGAACATAGCTCACAGGAAGCAATGAACTCTTTGACGTCTCTCCTCATCGAAGGCCACCAGTAACTTCGAGAGAGAATCTCAAAGGTCTTGCGTTCACCGGCGTGTCCAGAAAAACGAGAGGCATGAAACCACGAAAGGATTTTCCTCCTTAGAGTAGGAGGCACGAGGGTCTTCCCAAATGGCAGCGTTTTGGTGGACGAAGCAGCCAGTGAGATACATTTGGGGTCTAGAATGGTATGGTTGGAAACCTCTTCTATATCAGAGGACGTCACAAAAGCTCTAGATAAAGCGTCAGCTTTTTTGTTCTTGGCAGCTGGTTTGAAGGTTATTATTAACTCAAAACGGGAAAAGAAAAGAGACCATCTTGCTTGACGAGGGTTCAAGCATTGGGCAGACTGGAGATATGACAAATTCTTATGATCCGTGAAGATCGTCACCGGATGGCGAGCTCCTTCCAACAAGTATCTCCATTCCTCTAATGCAGCTTTGATAGCCAGTAACTCCTTGTCCCCGATAGTATAATTCTTCTCTACGGGCAGGAGACCCCGAGAATAGAAGGCACAAGGATGGAATTTTTGCTGTTCCGAGCGTTGGGAGAGAATAGCTCCTAAGCCCACATTAGAGGCATCTACTTCCAGGAAGAAGGGGAGTGTCACATCAGGCTGTCGAAGGATTGGAGCCGAAGAGAAGGACTCTTTTAGTGTTTGAAAGGCTTGAAGAGCCTCAGGTGACCATTGCTTAGGATTAGCCCCCTTCCTAGTCAGGGCCACAATAGGAGATGCAATGGAAGAAAAGTCTTGAATGAAGCGTCTATAGTAATTGGCAAAACCTAAAAAACGCTGGATAGCACGAAGAGTAGTTGGCTGGGGCCAATGTAGTACAGCATTCACCTTGTCTGGATCCATCTTCAGGCCAACTCCGGAAACTATATACCCCAAGAATGGAATCTGGGGTAATTCGAATGAACATTTTTCTAATTTACAGAACAATGAATTTTTCCGTAGCCTGGAGAGGACTTCTGCCACATGTTGGTGGTGAGAAGGCAGGTCCTGTGAAAAGATCAATATGTCGTCCAGGTAGACGACGACACATACATATAATAAGTCCCGGAAGATCTCATTGATGAAACCTTGAAAAACAGCGGGGGCATTACACAGCCCGAAAGGCATTACCAGATATTCGTAATGCCCGTCTCTGGTGTTAAACGCTGTCTTCCATTCGTCACCGGAACGGATTCTGATTAAATTGTAGGCACCACGAAGATCCAACTTAGTAAAGATACGGGCTCCCTTGATGCGATCGAATAGCTCAGTGATCAGCGGAATGGGATACCGATTCTTGATAGTAATGGCATTGAGTCCACGAAAATCTATGCAAGGGCGTAAAGATCCATCCTTCTTTTTAACGAAGAAGAACCCAGCTCCAGCGGGAGAGGTGGAAGGTCGAATAAACCCACGCTGGAGGTTCTCCTGTATATAATCAGATGTAGCTTGAGTTTCAGGTAACGAGAGTGGATAGACCCGGCCCCTGGGGGGAGTCTTGCCAGGTAGAAGGTCGATCGGACAATCCCAAGAACGATGAGGAGGAAGACGTTCAGACTGAGCTTTATCAAAAACATCAGTAAATGAAGCATATTGAGGAGGGAGTCCCGGTGAGGTAGATGAGATGGAAGATTGCTGTACTTTGAGAGGAATGACTTGGGAAAGGCAACGATGGTGACATTCAGACCCCCAAGACGTGACTTGAGGGGTGCCCCAGTCAATCTGGGGAGAGTGACACTGAAGCCATGGAAGGCCTAAGACAATTGGACTTGTCGTAACAGGAAGGATTAAAAACGATATTTCTTCATGATGCAGGGCACCAATCTGAAGGGTTACTGGAGACGTACTCTGGGTGATGAGACCGTTGATGAGACGTGATCCATCTATAGCCGTCACAGTAATGGGTGTTTTTAAGGTAATCACTGGTAAAGACCATTGATTTACTAATGATTTGGAAATAAAATTTCCTGCTGCTCCGGAATCAATCAATGCCTGTGACTCAAAGGTTTTGGTAGCACAGGAAATCGTAACATCAAAGGCGCAGACTTTAGATTTCATGGAAGATGGAGAGGACTCCAGGGACCCTAACTTCACCTCTCCAGAACTAGTTAGGGCCTGGCATTTCCCGATCTCTTAGGGCAAGAGCTGAGAATATGAGTGGAATCAGCACAATAGATACAGAGTCTATTCTTTACTCTTCGTTTCCTCTCCTCTGAAGATAATTTGGAACGTCCTATCTCCATGGGAATCACAGAGGGTGAAACTGGACGAAATTGAGGGTTAGAACGAAGAGGTGCTTTAGCAAAAGTTGTTTTCTCAGCCTCTCTTTCACGAAATCTCATATCAACACGATGGCACAGAGAGATCAAATCTTCAAGTGACGAAGGAAGCTCTTGAGTAGTCAGTGCATCTTTAATTTTATCGGAAAGCCCCTGCCAGAAGGCGGCAACTAGGGCTTCAGTATTCCACTGAAGTTCAGAGGCTAAGATCCTAAATTGAATGACGTACTGGCCTACTGTATGAGATCCTTGTCGTAGACGGAGGATGCTGGAAGCAGCGGAGGTCACACGACCTGGTTCATCGAACACACTTCGGAATGTAGAAATGAATTTGGCACTATCTTGTAATATTGGATCGTTTCTTTCCCACAGAGGGGAGGCCCAAGCCAGGGCTTGTCCTGAAAACAAAGAGATAAGATAGGCCACTCTGGAACGATGGGTAGAAAAATTTTGAGGTTGGAGCTCAAAATGGACTGAACATTGGTTAAGGAAACCCCTACAAGTTTTGGGGTCTCCATCGTATTTTGACGGAGTAGGCAGGTGAAGCGTGGAAGCTATAGACACCTGGGATGGCATTGGGGAAACGGAGGAAAGCACAGGAGCCTCAGTAGTAGCTGTCACAGTCTGTCCAGATGTTCCTTGGGAGGTTAATGACTGATAACACTGAAGTAACAGCTGTTGGCGGGCATCCTGTTGCTCCACACGGCTGACCAGATGCTGCAGCATCTCCTTGGCGGTAGGTTCCGTATCTGGGTCTGTCATGGCCTGATCTTACTGTCACGGGCACTAGGAGTCTTTACCCAGGGATCACCAGGTGGTAGGCTTACCAGAGCGATGTAGATGGTAATAGGGTACTCTGGTAGCTGGGTGATCACGGAACAGGAAATAGTAGATGATGAGATGCTCAGGAAAGTCTATGACTAGCAGCACTGGTAATATGGAGGTAATAATCTACGAGGAACTGTATGGACAAGGGCACGTGCAGGTAGTCAGTGGTCTGCGATAGCAAGTTGTACCACTGCTATAGTGAGGAGGAATGTCCAACAGAACAAGGAGGTGATGAGAGTCAGCGGTCTGCGGATAGCAAGTTGTACCGCTGTCTGAGTGAAGGAATGGAATCCAAGTGGAGGTATCCGGGTAGTCAGTGGTCTGCGGTAGCAAGTTGTACCACTGCTATGTGAGAGGATACTGGAACAGGTGATACAGGAAACAGGGATCAGTGGTCTGACATCAGCAAGTTGTACCACTGAATATATATGTGAGGAGATGCACGGGGAGAGACTGCAACACAGGATATACACAGGCACCTTATACACGATCCACAGTAACATGCACAATATATATAACTGACTGAACAGGTCTGCAAATATAGAAAGTCTCTTGAAGTAGTCCAGCACAAGTTAACACAGTCAATGATGGCAATAGACTCAGCGGATAGCAGACTCCAGAGGAGAACCAACACAGTCCAGCAAGATATGCAATACACCAGCACACTCAATGAGAAGTATGCATACCGTGGTTCAGAAGCAGGCAGTCAGATAGGAGTGCAGCGATACCTGAGCGGCAGGAGGCCGGCTGGATGAGAAGTCCCTGGATAGATGAGGCAGCGGTCTAGTAGGTGCAGCGCACAGGTAAGTAGACCAACAGGGACACGAATCCACAGGAATCAGTAACACGTGGAACTGGACTCATGGAGGACCCAGGAGAATGGAGATGATCCAGCAGAGGAGTAGTTGATGAGATACGAATCCAATGCTGACAGGAGGGTAGAGACCAGCGGGACACGTGAAGGCGTGGAGAGCGGATCAGCAGTAGATGGACGATAGCGCGGTCAGCAGCAGCAGGACTCTGCGAGTACACGGAGGTAACCAGTAGCAACCAATAGGTGTCAGTAGCGATGGAACACGGGAGAGCAGAGTAGACCAGGAGCTGTTGATCACGGAGAGTAGCGGATGGCAATGAGAGCAGCAGTCTCGAGGAAACACAGGAGAGCTGAGAAGAGACTGCAGTGCACAGGGGCAGCGGATAGGAATAGCTAACAGTCACGATGGTGAACACAGGCGAGTTGCAAGCTGGAGGCTGTAGTGCACGGAGGCAGCGGATAGGAATCAGCTCACAGACTTGATGAGGCACAGGTGAGTGGATGTGAAGTAAAGGCTGGAGTGCACGGAGGCAGCGGATAGGAACCAGCAAACAGTCACAATGAAATATAATAGTGTTGATGTGGTTTAGAGGACTGTAGTGCACGGAGGCAGCGGATAGGAATCAGCAAACAGTCACGATGAAATAGTTGATGGTAGAAGTGGTATGGGAACCACAGTAGTAGAAGTGGTTTGGAAACCACAGAGGTAGAAGTGGTTTGGAAACCACAGGAATCAGCAGCGCTGAATACACGAGGAATACAGGAACACCTTCAGAGACTCATGGGGAATGAGACTCCAAGATCAGGCAACGTGGTGTTGACCACAGGTGCTTAATATAGGGAGTGTTGCCTGATCTGCCAATTGAGTTAAAGGGACATACACTGAAGTATAGGAAAGGGCTGCGCATGCGCAGACCCTCAGGATGGTTTGGAAACCACAGGAATCAGCAGCGCTGAATACACGAGGAATACAGGAACACCTTCAGAGACTCATGGGGAATGAGACTCCAAGATCAGGCAACGTGGTGTTGACCACAGGTGCTTAATATAGGGAGTGTTGCCTGATCTGCCAATTGAGTTAAAGGGACATACACTGAAGTATAGGAAAGGGCTGCGCATGCGCAGACCCTCAGGATGGAGGACGGCCACGGTTCCTAAATGTCCGGGAAGAGGCACTCACAGTACGGTGAGTGACAGACGGTCATTTGCGTTCTGAAATCCGAAGCTTCTTCTGGCCAATCAAGGCTAACCTTATAGTATTTAAATATGCCTCTGGCACCACTAGGGTAACAGAGTATTGGTGCACACCTACCCCAGCGTTCCTGTTTGTTTTGCTGTCTGCTTCCTTATTTTCACTCCTAATTTAGACTTGTGTCTGGACTCCCCTTTTGGGATCTTGCTCTGGTGCTGCACTGCTCGTTCTGGTTTGACCTCCGGCTTGTTTTGATTACCCTTGGATCACCCCTGTGTACTGCGTTTCAGATGGTTCTGACCTGGATCTTTTGACCATTCCTCTCCTCAATACCACTGTGCTGGTAAACTGTGACCTGCGCACTCTTCACAGCAAAGTCTATACTTCCTTGTAGGGATACCTGGTGAATACTCTGGGTGCGTTAGACTCTGTGCCTCCTTGATTAGTTGCACTGATACCAGCAAGTGGCTACCGTAGTGTCATTGATGTGACAGTATACTCTGGCCATGAGTGAACAGAACGAACCTTCCACCGGAAAGCTCCTGCTACATCTGGCCCAAACATTGGACCAGCAGGAGTCCAGCCAAGCAATGCATTTAGTGGGTTATGTCTCATTTAGACACTCTTCAAAGCTCGCTCCCGGCACACCAAGTGTGCCAGCCGTGACTGTGACTACTTCTGTCTCCACCGCTACTACCAGTACTGCTAGTTCCAGAGGCTTACGCATTCCATCTCCAGAGAAGTATGATGGCAACCCCAAAAATTGCTGTGACTTCCTCAGCCAATATGCCATTCACTTTGAACTAGCCCCTGAGAATTTTGTTTCTGAAAGAACCAAGTTGGTGTATATAATCTTCCTGCTTTCCAGTCAAGTTCTCATCTGGGCTTCCCCCTTTGGGAACGTGATGATGCCATGCTACAGAACCCCACCATTTTCATAAAAAACGTTTGTAAAGTCTTCCACAAACCTGGCTGCTTTTCTTTAGCTGTCTCTAGCCTGTTGACTCTTCAGTCCCTCACTGCAGGCCAATAAGCATTACAATTTTCAGACCCTAGATTCTGAAAGAGGAAACAATGAGTCTTTGATAGCCACTTTCTGGCAAGGCCTACATGATCTCATTAAAGATGATTTGGTTTTGCATGACTTACCTTCTAGGCTTGATGACCTGATCTCCCTCTGCAGCAAGGTGAACATCCACTCCAGGGCATGTACCCTGAAGTTGGCCGATCTCACCGCTCATTGCTGCGCCTGGCACCCCACTTCCAGTATCCTATTTCCATTCCAGAGCAGATAGGTTGTTCCCTCCTTCCCCAGTAGAGCAGTACAGCCTGTGCCTCTATTGTGGGGATCCCAGGCATCATCTCTCCTCTTTAGCTAAGAGTCAGGAAAATTCCTCATCCTAGGTGGTGACAGGGTGTTTACCTAGGCTCTATGTCCCCTACTCCCTAGTCCCAGGGAAACTCTTATTTCTCCAGAAGGCCCAATACTATTGACAGCTTTCATGGACTTAGGATCTGCGGGGAACTTCATATCCGCTAAACTGACTCCATTTTCCTACCTTCCATTGTCGCAGCCTTTTGCACTGACCAAGGTTGACAGTATCCATGTCTCCAATGGTTCCATTACCTGCATGACCAGTCCCTTTCGTTTGCTGGTAGGAGCTCTCCAATCTAAGTCGATAAGTTTCCTAATTCATAACGCTTCCTCAACTCACCATCAACAGTCAGCTGTGTTCTGACTGCAGAATCTTCTCCTGCCCATTCAGGGTTAACCTTATACTATTTAAAGAAGCCTCTGGCACCACTAGGGTGTCAGAGTATTGGTGCACACCTTCTCCAGCATTCCTGTTTGTTCTGCTCTCTGCTTTCTGATTTTGGCTCCTGATTTAGATTTATTTCTGGGCTCCCTTTTTGGATCTGGCTGTGGTACTGCACTGCTTATTCTTGACTACCCTTGAATCACCCCATGTGTACTGTGTTTTTAGTAGAGATGTTCACTCACCCTTGTGTTCTGGCTTTGGTTTTGGATCTGTATTAACTTTGTGTTTTGGCTTTGACAAAACCGCCCTTGCATATTTTGGATTTAGATTTGGTTTTGGATCCCTAATATTTTCTAAAATCCATATTTTGTTTTGCTAAAATCGCATAATTTTGCATGCACCCCTACATTATTATTATTAACCTCAATAATACTAATTTCAAGTCATTTGCAGTCAATTTGATCACCGCAGAGTTCACAATATTATTTTCATATACTTTCAAACAAAGGCTGCAGCAGTTCTTGCCAGTGATAAGTAGAATGCCATTGTCATGCTTGAGAATAAAAAATCCACCAATTATGTGTGAATTTATTTTTACACAAATCCTATCAACAGTTGTCTAGCTATTTGAAGCATTGTACAGCCAAAGTCAGTATACGTAGGGACCTTAACCATCTAGGAACCTCATCCATGTTACACCATTGGAAGCGAGTTCATGGAAAGCTTTTCTGAAAATTAGAAACTTATGCTAAAGAATAACAACAAGCAGTCCAGCTTCAGCTACCTTCCTTCTCTCAGCTATATCCCAGCACCAGTAATCTACACCCCCAACACCTTCATCATCAATATCCTCAGTAGTGATCGGAGTTAATCCTGCATCCAAGTTTCTAAGATGAGATGACTCCTCCCCCATTCAGGACTCTTCAGAAGAATCTTTGAGCGTTAGCCCCACTGCTGCTGCTGGGGGTGGATTTTCAACCCAGAAGCAGAGCCAGAAGAAGACTGCTAGTAGTTTATAACAATTGATTGTTAAACAATCCTTTGCAAGAGGATGCAAGTATGAAAGATGTCACCCAATCGTAAAGCAGATCACAGACACCATGGCAACTATGCTAGTGTTATATGTGCGTCCAATAACCACTATTAATGCAGATGGTTTTAGACAGTTACTTGAGGTCTTCTGTCCCCGTTACAAAATTTCATCACAACACCATTTTACTAGAAAAGCTATTCCTCACCTCTACCAGAAGGTTCATAAAAATGTAATTATTGGGATACAAAATGCCATTCTACCCACTGTACACTTATACACAGATATGTGGACAAGCAGAACTGGGCAAACTAAAGATTATATGATTGTGACAGCCCACTGGGTTGGTGATTTGCCTTCATCAGCAGGGACAGCAGCAGCATGTACCCAAGAACGTCACATTTTTCAGAGGCAGGCTACTCTGTGTATCATCTGCTTCACTAAGAGGCATATTATTATTATTAATATTATTATTGTAGATTTTTAAGGCACCACAGTGCTCCTCAGCGCCGTACAGTAGGGAAGACAAGGACATACATAAAACAACACATACGTAAAACAAGAACAGACAAAATTAATTGAGACATGAAAACAAAGTGTATGGAGGACCCTGCTAATTAGTGAGCTTACATTCTAAAGGAAAGAGGGCACAGCTGAAAGAAGAGGAGCGAGTATGGATCAGAGTGGAGATTGGGATAGATGTGAGGGTGCATTAATGTGAATAGTGTTATTGAGGATAAGGTCACCTCTAAAAAAAAGATGGGTTTTCAAAGATCATCTAAAGATTTGAAGGCTGTGGGAAAGTCTGATTGAGCGTAGTAGGGAATTCGATAAGTAGGGAGCAGCACGGGAGACGTCTTGAAGGCGGGAGTGAGAGGTGGATATCAGAGACGAAACAAGGCACAGGTCAGGGGTAATACCTCTGACAACCTGTTTGAAAAACTAAGGAATGTCATTGCAACATGGTTTATCCTGCTTGGACTCTACTGAGGATATGTGATTTCTGATAATGCCACACACCAATATTGTAAGAGCATTACAACGGGGGGAATTCCATTACATTTTCTGTTTTGCTCACACAATAGACTTGGTGGTACAGAACTTTTTAAGAAATGACAATGACATGTATGAGATGCTGTCTGTGTTCTGAACTATATAGGGTCATTTTCCTGGAGTCTGCAACAGCATTTAGGAGAATGAATCAGTTGCAAGAAGAATAGAATTTAGGGGGAATGTACTTTAGTCCAGCGCAGTGGAGAATACTTTCTGTGTTATGCAAGGTGCTTAAACCACTCGAATAGTCATCAGTGAAGAGAGTGCAGACACTGTTAGCTTGAGTGAAGTGATTCCCCTAATTAGACTTTTTGAAAAGCAGCAAGAGAAATTGAATGAGAAACTGAAACAAAGCAATTCCGCTAATTATGTTAGACTTGTAGATTAAGTACTTTATTCACTTTGCCAGGACCCAAGAGTTATCAACATCTTGAAATCGGATCATTACATTTTGGCAACTATAGTTGATCCTAGGGTTAAGAGCTTTGTCTTCTCTTTCTTTCCAACTGACCCAGATCTCAAGAGATGCAATGAGCTTCTGGTCAGCAAGCTGACAGCTCAATTGGTACATGACACAATGACGTTTCCTCTTTCAGTTTCTTTGGAAATTGCTGTGAGGAAAAAACTTAACTTTCCCAAGAGACCCAGTGTTGATGTAGATGAGTCTGCACAACATTTTGACATGTGTCTGGTCTAAAAGAATTGCCCAAAAATCGTGACAGTTCTTCCATAAAATGAACTACAAATTTCATGAGGAAGGCCATTACCGGCAATTACATCAAAGTACACAGACTTCTGTGATGGTGGATTCCAGCGGGGATGAATTAGTATTGTTTGAGGATGATGTACACACTGATGAGGGTGAATTTGATGACAGTATAGATTGCAGGTGCTGACATCTAGCTGAGACAAGCTTTTTATTAACATTTTTGTCTCCTTGACTTAAAACCACTATGCACTTGAACATAGGCTTTAGCACACGAGGTAGAGGGATTTGTATCATCATGACTGAGACTGGAAAATGTCAAGAACAATGTCAACCCCTCTGTATGAGCTATGGCACAGTAGAATGTCACTGGAGACTTTTAAGAACACTGGCAGCAATTTCTGTTTCAGCACTGAACCCTGCCACCTCTCTTGATTCTGAGTGAGTTATGGTACAGTAAAATGTAGCTGCAGATTTAGACCAAGCATGCCAGCCCTATTCTTTCTATTTCAGCAATGACAATTAGCAATGGAGCAATGGCGCTCTCCTCTTCGTGTGTTACCTATATAACACAGTACAATGTGACTGCAGATTTAGAAGACCAAGCATGCCAGCCCTATTATTTTTAGGTCATCAATGACAATTAGCAATGGAGCTCTCCTCTTTGTGTGTTACCTATATAACAAAGTACAATGTGACTGCAGATTTAAAAGACCAAGCCTGCCAGCCCTATTATTTTTACTTCAGCAATGATTTTTACCGGACCACGCCTCCAGTGGCGTTTTACCTTTTACAGTTACTATGGGCGCTCAGTTTTTAAGATAGACTGCAGTGGACACTGCTTCCGCCCAAAAACTTTTCTCCAGACCTGCGTCGTTCAACATAGTCCATGCTAGGCAGTTGGTGCTATATACCATATTTTCTTAAGAATTCAGCTAAAGTTCCACTGTCATATTCTCCGCCATTGTCGGATTTCAAGGCTTTTAGTTTCAGACCTGTTTGAGTCTCTACAATTTTCTGTATGAATTCACTCTTAGCTCTTATGAAGTAGACATGTGTCATCCTAGTTGCATCATCAATGAGTGTCAGAAAATATCTCCTCCTAGACCAATGGGGAAACAGGTTACCAGAGCAACGAGGAGACACAGCAAAACACTCCTATATGCCAACACACACCACAGCACCCCTCAGACACACCACACCACCCCTCAGACACACCACGCCACCCTTCAGACACAACACGCCACCCCTGAGACATATCATCCAACCTCCTAGGCACATTACGACCCCCCAAGACATATTACAACCCCTGCTAAGACACATTATAACCCCTAGACACATAATAACAGCCCCCAAGACATATTATAACCCCCAGGACACATTATAACCCTCTTGAAAGCACATAACCTCACCAGCCCACTGTACTTACATATGCTGCTGACAGAAAAGTCCTGCAGAGCAAGCTAGGAGTGTTAGGGCTGACGGCAAGTGTCATAAACTTGTAAAACAGGTCACAGAGGTCTTCGCTTTTAGCAGCCGCCTTTCCCGTAGAGCTGAGCATGTTCACAGGTACTCGGATGCCTCCAAGTCTTAAGCTCAAAGTAGTACAAGTTTATAACCCTACCACAGCGCAGGTGAGGGCCAGGTGGAAGAATAGCAAAGTCCAAATGGGCTGAGCTCAAGAGGTACAGCGGGCAGCGGTGGTGTAGTCCAGGCAAAAGGTCAGGGCTGGCGGTAAACAACAAATCCAGGTAACAGGCAGAGATCAAGGTCACAGGCAATAAAGCAGAGTCCAGGTGACAGGCAGAGGTCAGGGTCACAGACAATATAGCAGAGTCCAAGGTCATACACAGCAAGATCAATCCAAAGGCAGAGAAGAGGAAAAGAGCAGGGAGCAGGTAAGTATGCACAGAGCAGGAACTATAAATGGCAGTGAGGCCCAGTCCTCATTGCCTTAAATACTAACAATCAGCCTCAGGAGGCTGCTAATTAATTACTAGCTTAGAACTAGCCAAGGTCATATCACAAACCAGGAACATGTATGAAAATATAAATGACAAATAGAATCATGCGAGAGCTCCCCCTGAAGTTGGAGGATGTCCCTACACCCTCCTACTCTATGCCACAAAGATAACAGTGCATTGTAACTAATGCACGTGCTCGGCTGCTACCTCACGCCAGGATGCGGCGTACCGATGCGGCTCGTAACAAGGAGCTCTAAATCTTGAGAGATTACAAAATCTTGCGAGATTTGGAGCTCCTGGTTTACTCTGCAGGCTGCTGGGCAGTGGGCAGCGGCAGACAGTCATTACACACTGTCCGTGGACCACTCCCTCCCACACGTGGACACATAAAGATACCTTAACATATTTTTTTTTTAACTATAGTGCTCCAGTGAGGGCCCCGGGCTCCCAGGCAGGTCCGGGCCTGGGTAATTTGTCCCCCCCCCCCTTGGCACCTCTGTAGAGAACTATAATTCTTGGAGCAAAGATTGGGGAGATCTGGGCATTAAAACACTCCTTCCTCATCCCTGGTCTGCATAATAATTTCTGTAGTGTAGGGTGTCATTTTATGCTGATTACCAGACAATAGCTTCTAAGGGATCACGTTGTTTGAAAGGGGGATTCTCTAGGTGCCAGGATGGGGGATATTGGCACTTTTAGTATCCTTACCCTTCATGGCCCTTTCATGGCTCATGAGATTTTTTTTGTAGTGTAGAGGCTGAACACTGCATGATCTGTGACATCAGTAAGTGGTGTTGTAAGAAGTACATATTGTCATATACAATGGTGTAGAAAATACTAAATATCCATATAAAAATGTTGTGTCTGGCTACTAATTAAACTTTTAACTTTCCAAACCCCTACAATGAAAATGTCCTCCTTCATGCTGCCCTGTTTTAAATAAAACACTAGGGGGTATATTTACTGAACTGCGGGTTTGAAAAAGTAGAGATGTTGCCTATAGCAACCAATCAGATTCTAGCTGTCATTTTGTAGAGTGCAATAAAAAAATGACAGCTAGAATCTGATTGGTTGCTATAGGCAACATCTCCACTTTTTCAAACCCGCAGTTTAGTAAATCTAGCCCTAGAACTTAAAAAGAACAAAAAAAAAACCATTTCAACACTGGGTTTTACCTTCTAACTAAAATAACCATGATTTAGCCTTCCCAAGCAGCATTTCAAAATACACTTTAGATCAATCAGAACAGTCTCTTTGAATTAAGACAGGTTCCAGCTCACTAGTTGAATCGAAAAAAGCACTTGTCCCAAAGCATCACATTAACCTACTAAAAAGAGACAGTAGGCTATACAGCCACAGGAGGAAAACAAATTCTACACTCATGCTGCTAGCATTACTTACTTTTTAATAATTGCTACCAAACTACAATCCTGGGACATTTTTAACAAACCAAGCAGAACTTAACATAGTGCTTTCGAAGCATACAACATTGCAGCTTTTTACCAACCGTATATAAGGACTTTCGAATCAAACATCTCCCTTTCAAGATTTTAAAAGTTGTGTTATTACAATATCCACTTCTAAATAACCAATTGGTAAATACACTTTAATAGTCCTAAGAAAAAAAAACCCAACAAACTGGTTTTAGCAATAATTACCGTATATACTCGAGTATAAGTCGACCCGAATATAAGCCGAGGTACCTAATTTTACCACAAAAAACTGGTAAAACTTATTGACTCGAGTATAAGCCTAGGGTGGGAAATGCAGCAGCTACTGGTAATTTTTTTTTAGATTTATTCATTATTATGTTTTTAATTTACATCTGTATATGCATTTTTATATCATGTGTGTTTTTCAGTTTATTGCTATTTTGTCATTTTGATGTATGCTTTCACCCCCTATGTACATTGTTGTGGAAAATAAGAATATGTATACACATAAAATACAAATAAATTATTAAGTGTGTAAATTGTGAAATTTGAAAATCTATTACTTGCAGTTTGGTGGGGTTGTCAGTTGTCAGGACTTGAGTTCCAGGGTCACTCTCACACGTTTGGGGCCACTATTGCACTCCTTTGGGACGTACGGCATCATATTTGCCACAGCCTCTATTATATGTGCATCCTCCTGGAGCCCATATTGTCTTAGCTCTTCCTTGATACACATCTTCACATGCCGGCGCTCCAGTGGCAGAAAGGGGATGAAGAAATCAACTATGTTCTGGTCAATGAGGCTGCTGTGAAAGAATGCACCTTTTTTGTTGTAAAGTGCTAGAGAGATTTCAGGCTGCAAATCCTGTAACTTCATCTCCTCCCTGTCTTTCCCCATTTTCAAGTTCTCAGGCACCTTTGTGTTTATCAGGTTGCCATAATCATTGCTGCTGAAAAATGAAGATCGCTTTAAGGTAAGACACTCCGTTAAAAAAAAAAAATAGAGAGAGATTTTTTCAGCCTTTTCCTTCCTCCGCAGTGGAACGCATATGCGTTCCACCAACAGGAAGTTCGGCATTTGGAACGCAAGTTTGCGTTCCAAATGCCGAACTTCCTGTCAGTGGAACGCATATGCGTTCCACTGCGGAGGAAGGAAAAGGCTGAAAAAATCTCTCTCTATTTTTTTTTTTTAACGGAGTGTCTTACCTTAAAGCGGAACTGAACAACTGAGGGACCGGCCACCAGGTAAGTTCACCCGTGTATAAGCCGAGGGGGCTTTTTTCAGCATACAAAAATGTGCTGAAAAACTCGGCTTATACACGGGTATATACGGTAGTTATTTTTTACCGAGTATTTCACTGTCAAGTTTGAAGGACCAGGGGGGTAACAACAACAACAACAAAAAGCATGCTGTTAGAGCTGGCCATTCTTAACATAACAGTATACTTACCAACTTTTTCCGTTGGTGTCCGGGAGCCTCTCTGGGGCAGGTGGCCGTGCGGGGAGGGGGGCTCCGAAATCGCGTCATTTTGGCCCCGCCCCGTGATGTAATGACGCAAAATGCGTCATTCCTGCAGAATCGCAGCATTTTGGCCCTAATTTGGGCAGATGCAGAAGATTGCCACACTCTCCCGGGAGTCCGGGAGACCCACCCGAAATGCAGGAGACTCCCGGACATTCTGGGAGAGTTGGCAAGTATGCATAACAGGAGACACAATGCAAGTTTTAATTATGAGGGTAATCATGATTTCTTGTTTAGAGGAGCAAAAATTATTATTAAATATCTGACAAAGGCCAAATTATTTTTGGGAACAAGTGCATGCTGCCACTTGTTGTGCCACAAGTATGTACTTTAAATTGTGTCCCCATCTGGAAATATTAAGTGTTGCCACATCAGAAACAAATATTATTGCCTCTCTGGTAATGAAATAGTATGTTACTATAATATAAATAAATACATTTTTTTAACTTACATTTAATCATTAATGAAATTTGGCCTTCTAATTTATTTATAAAATAATTTGGCCTCCATAAGTTAGTTAATAATAATTTTTTGCCCCTCTAAACAAGAAATCAGGATTACCCTCAAAATTAAAACTTGTATTATGCCTCCTGTTATGTTAGGACAGCAGTGGAAAGCAAAGCAGTGTGTTTTTTCTGCCAATTTTTACAGCGAGTTTGCAAAATCGCAGATTCATACATTTGTAGCGTTTCGATTTTCGTTACATCACTTTACTGGTGATTTACTTTCAAGTTGCACTTTCATAAATCGACAGGTTCAAACTAGTCCAAGAAAAGCGCTGAAAAAGGCAAATCGTAGCTTGATACATCTATCCCCAGATATCTCTTAGTTTGCACAAGCTACAATGGAATTAATAGACAAGGCATTTTATTTACACCAATGAAGTAGAAAGAAAAGGATGTATATTGGGGCACTCCAATGAGGGGATGATTATAAAATATAACTTTTAATGATGTACATTAAAAATGGGGGTAGAGAAGAGAGCGAAATATTTAAAATAACATATAACAAACAGTGATACATACACTTTAAAAATGCAAACTAAGTTGCAAGAGCTCCTACTGTCACGTATAACAACAGTTGTATGTGCACAGACTTCAATAAGTCATAGGGCAGAAATGGTCAAAATAAACCTAGATGAAAAGCTGTTGTTAGAACTGCCTATTGATATTCCATATATATGTGCGCTAGACCTCAAAAAGTGTCATCTGTATTAGATGCAAAAAATGAGCATTTACCAAAGTGTCTCCATTGTAATAGTAAGAGACTATCTTATGGTATAAAAAAGAAAAACACCACAAGTAAGGTAAGGTCAGCAGTAGTTCCCCCCTGATCGCGGGATTTTGTGATAAGTTCCCTGCCTATAATAACTGGGGAGCGATCAGGAAGGTAACAGGTCCAAATTGACACAAGGCAGAAAAAGAAAGTAGGAGCCCTGAAACGCCAACGCGCGTTTCGCTCGGCTGCTTTTTCAAGGCTGGGTACGGGAGGCAAATGACAGCTCTTATATACTGCTGGTTTGTAAGTGTGTTCGATCACGTGATGATCTGCACCAATCCAACACTTATATTCATGAATGCATCACATGTCACGTTGAAAACCAATTAGTGTATTTCTAGAGCATTGATTGACATAGGTGTTAGCGAGTAGAATGAATGAGATCTCGCAATTCACTTGTGTTAGAGAGTTACAGTTTTTAATAATCCCTGATGTGTAAAAAAGAGTCATACAGAGATTTCTGAAATACGAAATGCACTGATCCCATTAAGCGCTGCAGTTGTAAGAGACAAGTGTACTGGTCTCAGCGGCTCCTAGTCATAGGGATAATAAATCGTCATCTATAATGTAATGTTCATAATTATCTTTTAAAATTTATTAATATTTAACTTCTATAGAGAAAAAAGATTTCAATTATTTAAATACAAATCTGGTATTCAGAGTAGGTACAACAGTATTCACTGTCATATCCTCACAGTTGCCATGATTTAAGGCAGTACATGATAAAGTACCTATCAGTACAGTCAATCAGCAGGTCCCATATATAGTATCGATTAGTCAGGTGGATTTATAAATAAAATCACCAATCAATTTCCAAATAAGTAACATTCAATTTTATTTTATTTCTATTGGAAATTTCTATATAAAATTATTTGTAATTTATTATAATACTTATTTGTGTAATTTTTTTGTGGCTGTTCCATAAGTAGCAACCACAAAATAAAGTTTACACATGAGAGATCTTACACTGTTTTACATTTATCATAAGATATACTCGATGTTTGGAGGACCATATTGGTATAGAATTTTGATATCTCCAAATCAGAAAAGGAGTGGGAATGTTTTATAGGAGTAGATGGTATTGTACAGGACCTTAGTACTAGAATTAGATATGTTTTTAGAGAAAAGAGATAAAGCTATTATAGTCATTGAGACCATTGGGAATCATGGTCCCCATGAGAAAAATTTTTCTCGTCTCTCTTTTATAAAGTTCTTTTTGAATATCACCACCTCGAATCCCAAGTTGGACACTTTCCATCGCGAAGGCTTTTAGAAATTTTGGATTACTCGCATGGAAAGTCAAAAAATGTTTTGCCACTGTGGTAATAGGTTTAAAATTTTTTTGGTCTCTAAGGCCATTTTTGATATTGCAGATATGCTCTGATAATCTTTTTTTGAAAGGTCGAGTTGTCATTCCAATGTACAGTTTGGAACATGGACAAGAAAGGCAATAAATAATGCCCATAGACTTACAATTAAGAAAATCATCTATATGCCACACTTTTCCAAATTTATCTGTGTAATACTTAGTCTGTATCATATATTGGCAATAATTGCAAGTGCCACATTTAAAAAATCCTTTCGGTTTCTTGTTTGTTATTTGATTTTTTTGCAAATCACTATGGACTAGTTTATCTTTCATATAGAATAGATAATCAATTCTATCAGGCGCTCCACTTCGGCATGCAGCCGCGTGTGTACTCTAGAATTTCCACAACTAATTCAAAATCACATAGACATATACAAAAATTGAGTACATACACTTGCGCTTCCGTTCATGCCCATAGATGTTCATAAACCAAATGTGCTATTCATAATTGGATGGCATTCCTCGCTTAGGACTCAGATGTCATCATATGAAATGTGTACATGTATGGAAAAACACAAAAAAACATACAAGACCACATAGCGTATTATGTAAACATATGATCTAATACTTTCAAGTCCACCACCAGAATGATAGTATGTGTCAGAGTCCTAAGATATGTTGTTTTTCCTCACAGCACCACACTCGTGATATCTTCTCCTCAAAGCCCCTCTCGGGTATATGCTTACATCTCCATAGAATAATTTGCGCTTTTCAAATCCAACCTCCTCTTCCTCATACAAACAAATATGGAAAATGTCTCCAGAAGAGCGATGGGGCATGGAATATATAAAAAAAGCATACGAAGACAACTTCGTGCATTACCCCAAAATACACATTTAATATCAATGGAACAAATAAAAACAATAATAAAACTGGAAAGCACACATGTGCAAACGTATCCACATAATGATATAAAAGTCCCGTACCGGATGGCAATGTGTATACAGCCTGTGAAGGGATCCACTTATAGATGGTATTGCTGCAGCTTGGGATCCAAAACACAAGCACGTGTCACACTGGTCACTCGGTCTCTGGGAAAAGCCGCCAACGCATTTCAACCCTGTCCGTCGTGGGTCTTTTTCAAGGCATACCATTAAAACCATACAGCCGCAATTTAAATAGTCACTCCTATTATCGGGATCCGCCCATAGTCCCTCCTCCGTTGACTCTTCTTCCGGAGGAAACAGTCCTCGAGTCAGAACGAGGTCTGATGTTCCACAACTTTATTGTTCCTGAATATACCCAAACAACTTTATTGTTCATGAACATACCCAATTCTCGGACAAATTCGTGGATCTTTCAAGTCCACCACCAGAATGATAGTATGTGTCAGAGTCCTAAGATATGTTGTTTTTCCTCACAGCACCACACTCGTGATATCTTCTCCTCAAAGCCCCTCTCGGGTATATGCTTACATCTCCATAGAATAATTTGCGCTTTTCAAATCCAACCTCCTCTTCCTCATACAAACAAATATGGAAAATGTCTCCAGAAGAGCGATGGGGCATGGAATATTTTGCACAAGCTCAACAGATTTCGTTTACTCTTCTAACATAGGTGGTATAGCATAGATGTTCCTTTAGTGGTTAGCACTGGCGTCACAAGTTCAAATACCAAACATGTCCTTAGCATCTGTGTGCAGCTTTCAGCTGTGAATCATTAAGGAAACAAGCACAACAGATACGTTTGCACATGTGTGCTTTCCAGTTTTATTATTGTTTTTATTTGTTCCATTGATATTAAATGTGTATTTTGGGGTAATGCACGAAGTTGTCTTCGTATGCTTTTTTTATATATTCCATGCCCCATCGCTCTTCTGGAGACATTTTCCATATTTGTTTGTATGAGGAAGAGGAGGTTGGATTTGAAAAGCGCAAATTATTCTATGGAGATGTAAGCATATACCCGAGAGGGGCTTTGAGGAGAAGATATCACGAGTGTGGTGCTGTGAGGAAAAACAACATATCTTAGGACTCTGACACATACTATCATTCTGGTGGTGGACTTGAAAGTATTAGATCATATGTTTACATAATACGCTATGTGGTCTTGTATGTTTTTTTGTGTTTTTCCATACATGTACACATTTCATATGATGACATCTGAGTCCTAAGCGAGGAATACCATCCAATTATGAATAGCACATTTGGTTTATGAACATCTATGGGCATGAACGGAAGCGCAAGTGTATGTACTCAATTTTTGTATAGTTTATCTTTCAAACTACTAGTTCTTCTCCAACTAAAGGAGATATGTTTATCTAATTCTGTTCCCAGATCTTTATCAGAAAGCAAGATATGCCAATGTTTTTGAAAAATAGTCTGCAAATGTCGCCATTCTGCGCAAAATGTACCAACCATACGAATCTTTGAGGTTTCTTTCTCTTTTTTCAAATTATTTTTAGGATAGATAAGTGATTCTCTATCTCTTTGAGAAACAATTTTTGTGGCTTTTTTGAGGCTCTTGTTACTATACCCCCTATTTTTAAGCCTTGTTGTAAGTTCATTTGCTCTTTTTTCAAAAGTAGAATTATCCGAACAGTTTCTTTTAATTCTCAGGAGTTCCCCCTTAGGGATACCCCGGATAACCGGTGGAAAGTGAGCACTGGTATGATGTAGGATAGTATTAGTGGCAGTCTCCTTTCTATAAATATCACTCCTAAGTAATCCCTCATCCGTCTTATAAATTGTTAGATCTAGAAAGTTGATCTTATCTGTGTTAATTTCTGATGTTAGTTTTAAATTAAGATCGTTATTGTTGAGGATGGTTGTAAAGATATCAAAGTGATCAGTATCCCCATCCCATAGGATGAGGACATCGTCAATATATCTCAGCCACATGATTACATGATTGGTGAATTCTTCGTTTTTTTCCGTAAAAACGTATTCTTGCTCCCACCAGCCTAGGAACAGGTTTGCATACGATGGTGCACAAACTGTCCCCATCGCCGTCCCTCTAATCTTTAAGTAAAAGCCTTCATTGTACACAAAGTAATTTTTGTTTAGAATAAATTGGAGGAACTTATCACAAAATCCCGCGATCAGGCGGGAATTACTGCTGACCTTACCTTACTTGTGGTGTTTTTCTTTTTTATACCATAAGATAGTCTCTTACTATTACAATGGAGACACTTTGGTAAATGCTCATTTTTTGCATCTAATACAGATGACACTTTTTGAGGTCTAGCGCACATATATATGGAATATCAATAGGCAGTTCTAACAACGGCTTTTCATCTAGGTTTATTTTGACCATTTCTGCCCTATGACTTATTGAAGTCTGTGCACATACAACTGTTGTTATACGTGACAGTAGGAGCTCTTGCAACTTAGTTTGCATTTTTAAAGTGTATGTATCACTGTTTGTTATATGTTATTTTAAATATTTCGCTCTCTTCTCTACCCCCATTTTTAATGTACATCATTAAAAGTTATATTTTATAATCATCCCCTCATTGGAGTGCCCCAATATACATCCTTTTCTTTCTACTTCATTGGTACAATTTATATCATGTAGGGTGCACCCCCTGGTTGGTATATCGCTATATGTACCCCAGGTTTGTTACACAACATTTATATATTTTTGAAGGAGACCAATTTATATTACATACTATCTGGTGCGGTGGTATACCTCTTTTGCATTTTATTTACAGTTACAAATTAGAGTTGAGTATCTATAAGAATGTCATGCAAAGCAATCAGGACCATAGGAAGGGTGAGGTTTTGTGGGGCATTAGCTCTGGGTCAGAGCTAGATTAAGAACTCATGGGCAACATACAAGTTTGTACTCCTCTTCTCTGTCTGTCAAAAAAAACAACATAAAAATGGGTTAGGGTGAAAGCAAAAGCCTAGGTTACCTAGAGGATGATCCAGCTGTTTCCTGGATACAAGAAAGAGGGTTCCCCAGCTAAAAGATTTTTCTTAGATGGCTAACTACCAGAAAAGGAGAGAGAGACTGGTCTCTGTCTGCCACCACCCAGCGGCATTGCTGGACACCATGATCAATGTTCCATGCATGATTGAACCAACCAAGCCCAAGCACTGCACATTATACCTATTACAATTCTGTAGCAGCAGTGTCTGTTACGGAAAGTTGTTGGGCGGTTGGGGGAGAGGGATTTAGTGTTCTAAATGATTTTAGCATTAAATTATTTATTTATTAATTTTATATATTGCATTAGTTAAATTATTATTATTATTATTATTATTATTATTATTATCGCATGTATTATTCTCCATTATTATTTTGTTAGTTTATTATTTTAAATTATCATGGTTTTTTTATTTTTTCATTTTAAAGATAGCCCCCTCTTTATACACATGTATTTTACTTGGGCTCCTCCTGAGAAATAACTAACTACTTTGCTCTTTTCCTCACTTAATTCATACAATTTATTTATTACATAGGCACTTTAGAGACCCCCATCAGCCAGACCAACAATACCAAGTCATTATTATTAAGTGTGTTATATCAATGTGCCTTTGCATAGTGATCAATGTGTATCAGTATGTGTCAGTGTTGGTCATTGGTTGAGTTTTTATGTATGATAATTTTTTACTATATTATTGTGGCAGAATTTGTGTTAATTAGGTCTTAAAAATCCAAAACCAAATTTTTCCTTGTTTGACATATAATACTACTATGTTTGCTTTCTCAATATAGTTCACCCTATCTTAGCTTCTTCATCCTCGTTTGCCTATAATAGTTACAATAAAATTGATACTGATAGGAAGGTGAGGGTTGAAAAGGGGATAGTAGAGGAAAAGGAAAGTCTTAATGAGGAAGGAGAAGTGTTTGTGGGAGAGGGGGAATGGTGCAGGGTTTGTCATATTATGGTCTCTCCCCTGGCAACGTATTTCCTTAAAAATTTTGAATGCAAATGCAGTGTGCATCTACATGTGCCGCTGGGAGCAGTGTACCAGCAATTTTTTTGTAGCATCTTCATCTTTCTCTCTATATAGTGTGGACAACATCTCATTATGAAGTGTGATCTAATAATGTTTAGAGCAGGAAAATACATAAGGAACTTACTGACTATGTCATTTGAATTGGGGTTTTTGCAGTCTGGTAAATCCATGTTCAATCCCATTTGTTGACATAAATGTTCATCATTTTGCAGTAACTGTAAGTATACCTTTAAAATAGAAAACAAATTAAGATACTGAATTATATTTGTGCTCAGATCATCATCAATCAGCTGCTACAAAAAATGTGAGGTCACAGTATATCAAGTTAGATACTGTTTTATATGTCTTTAATTCATATTGTTACTTTGGAGTACAACTACTTTATACACAATGGGCCTGATTCATTAAGGAAAGTAAAGCAAAAAAAATTAGTAACTTTGCACCTTGGCAAAACCATGTTGTATTGGAGGGGGAGGTAAATGTAAAAAGTGGGGACAGATTTATAGTTGGGATAGAGCAAGTCCTAGAACAACTTTAAATTTCAATGTAAAAATAAAGCTATGAAATATGTGTGTGCTACATGAAAAAAACAGACAGTATTTTCCTTCTATGCACACACATATTTGATAGCTTTATTTTTACATTGAAATTTACAGTTGATCTAGAACATGCCCTACCAATACTATAAATCTGCCATTAAATTTTAATGCAAAATGGTTTTGCCAAGGTGCAAAGTTACTCATTTTTTTTTTGCTTTACTTTCCCTAATGAACCAGGCTCATAGAGTTTAGTAACATCTGGTGATTCTTAAATGCCTGTTCATCAAGGTTATCTTTAGCATTCTATTTGATATAGTATCAGCAAGCAAAATGGTTGATTACTATCTTTTAATCCCAATGTAAAAAGTAGTAATTACATGTGTACAAAGAAAGAAGGCTTTTAAGACAATAAAGGGATTATTTGAGAGATATATAGAGTCTGTTAACAGAATAGATTGTTGATTAGACAAACAATGATAGTGAGAACAAAAACTACTGTATTCACATTGTATAAAGACCAATGCACCTATATGATCTTGAGAGAGAGAGAGAGAGAGAGAGAGAGAGAGGAAACACCTGAGCTGAAATGTAACAACCTGTATAACAGTAATATGTTTAAAAACAAAAATAAACTGAAAATAAATAGCTTATTAATAAATCAATACACTCCTTAACATTATAAACATTGATCTGGATGGTCTTATAATACACATGGTCATATTCACTACTGTATCATTTAGCAAAATTAGCAAATAGATAGCTTATAATTAGTATCAAAGCATCAGATACGAGTAGATAATGTATTTAGATCAAAATGAGTCTCTTTTAGGAACATACATTACATCCTATAACAATAATAGGAGATTAAATCATTTAGAATACCTCTTTGATTATTCACTATTGGTATAGTGAGCTGACAGCATTATATGGACAGCACAGTGGCTAAATGGTTAGCACTTCTGCCTCACAGCAC
Organism: Mixophyes fleayi; assembly: GCF_038048845.1. NCBI lineage: Eukaryota > Metazoa > Chordata > Amphibia > Anura > Limnodynastidae > Mixophyes > Mixophyes fleayi. The sequence continues at coordinate 106,772,926 of NC_134406.1, forward strand.
TGGGGTCATGCGTTCAATTCCCGACCATGGCCTTATCTGTGTGGCGTTTGTATGTTCCCCCTGTGTTTGCGTGGGTTTCCTCCAGGTGCTCCAGTTTCCTCCCACACTCCAAAAAACATACTGGTAGGTTAATTGGCTGCTATCAAAATTGACCTTAGTCTCTCCTTTCCTCTCTGTCTGTCTGTGTGAATGTGTGTCTATATTAAGGAATTTAGACTGTAAGCTCCAATGGAGCAGGGACTGTTGAATGAGTTCTCTGTACAGCACTGTGGAGTTAGTGACGCTATATAAATTGACGATGATGATGATTATATTGTGAAGAGACACATAAATACCAATAAGTCTCTAGTAAATCACCTTATATTGTGCTTCCTTCAAAGCTGGTATCAGCACTATCAGAGGATTAAAATTAAACTGTGAGACATATATGTTACAATCCAGGTAAAATATTAAAAGGTCTTTAAAGCCAATGGTGTGATAGGGTTCTAAACAAACACATGTATAAAAACACTGGATGGATGAATATGCAGCAAAAACCTATTAACATTTGTTTCATGAACTTCTAAAGTGCATTCAACTATATGAATTAAGAGGCCTATTTATTAGCGAGCAGTGAAAACTAATTTTGCACATCTGTAGGATACTTTCTATGTAGAGTTGGCCAAGTAGTGACCAATGTTCACATCCAAATGTGAACCCTGTAGTGCAGGGGTGGGCAAACCTGTCCTCAAGGGCCATATCCAGTTCATGTTTTTAGGATTTCTTTAATCATGTACAGCTGAGTTAATCTATTTGGCTGGGTCAGTAATTATCCCACCTGTTTCTACAGACAGAAATCCTAAAAACATGAACTGGATATGGCCCTTGAGGACAGGTTTGCCCACCCCTGCTGTAGTGTAACTATTTGCTAACAAAAAAAACACCATGCAATGTGTCTTTCAGCTATCTGTTATAATATTGTTTGAATATTAAAACAGGAGAAAACAGTATAAAAGATAAAATGAAAAACATATATTTAGCACTAAACAAGGGATCTTTTGCCCAGCACCCCTCATACAATGCAGATTAAGGGCTAGATTTACTATGCTGCGGGTTTGAAAAAGTGGGGATGTTGCCTATAGCAACCAATCAGATTCTAGCTGTCATTTTGCAGAAGGTACTAAATAAATGAAAGCTAGAATCTGATTGGTTGCTATAGGCAACATCTCCTCTTTTTCAAACCCGCAGCTTAGTAAATCTAGCCCTAAGAATTTTATTTATCTGCCATCCTGGTGCTGGGGATGAAAGCACACAACATCAGCCTACAGCGTGGTGCTGGACTTGCATTTTCAAGCCTCATCTACCCTATATGGACAAAAGTATTTGGCTACACCTATTAATTAGTGAATTGAGGTGTTTCAATCAGACCTGTTGCCAGAGGTGTATAAAAGCACCTAGCCATGCAGTCTCCATTTGCACACATTTGTTATACAAAATTGGTCCTTCTGAAGAGCTCAGTGACTTCAAGCGTGGTACTTTGGAAGGATGTAACCTTTACCACGGTTTATGAAATTTCATCCCTGCTGGATATTCCATGATTAACTGTAAATAATATTATTAGCAAGTGGAAGCATTTAGAAACAACAGCAACTCAGCCATGAAGTGGAAGACCACATAAAATCACAGAGTGGTGTCAACGACTGCTATGGAGCATGGTGCATAAAAGTCGCCAACGCTCTTCTGATTCCATAGCTAAGGAATTCTGAATTTTCACTGACATTTATGTAAGCACAAAAATTGTACAGCGGGAGCTTAATGGAATGAGTTTCCATGGCCTAGCAGCTGCATGCAAGCCCATGCAATGAAAAGCATTGGATGGAGTGGTATAAAGCACACCAACACTGGACTCTGGGGCAATGCAAGCATGTTCTGTGGAGTGACGAGTCACGCTTCTCTGACAATCAGATGGGCGAGTCTTGGTTTGGAGGATGCCAGGAGAATGTTACCTGCGTGACTGCATTATGCCAACTGTGAAGTTTGGTGGAGGAGGGATAATGGTATAGGGCTGTGTCAGGAATAGCCCTCTCTAACTACTCCCTGATCTAATATCTTATCATATATTCACACAGTCAGACAATATATCACTTCTATTTCGTCAAGAAAACTGATCCTACCTACCTTTACCAGTCACAAACCGCACATTGCGCACTTGTGGCGCGGAAGTGTTTACAATATAGAGTTACACACGATCCCACGTTAAACGCTATATCCCCAAATTGTATTTTTGTTGTATCAACTTTAAATGTGATAATATTTTTCCCACTTGTCGCATAAAAAATGTTTGTTGCAAACTTGCTTTTTATCTAGGACTGGGATGCCTATGTTTTCTGTACGTTAGTCATAAAAAAGACACACATAGAGTATTTAAAAAGATGTATACTGTAGTTAATGAATGAGACCTCAGTGGCAGTCAAAACCTTCAGTTTAAAACCCCAAAACTTATATTAAAGAGATTGAATAATACACTTGAGTCTTTGAGCTTTGATTGTAATGAAACATTGACCAGAAGTGCAGAATGAGGAATGAAAATCAAAGAGATACAATTTTATGTGGCTGCTTCTGAAAGTCATTTTTCCCTATTATTATTCAATTCAGTAAAGATATCTTCTCATGTATAAATGAAGAGTGGGTAATTACAATTGAATTCTATTTCAGTACATGCTAATGTGATTCAGAATGGATTCATTAAAAATCTTGACAATAAAGAGAGCTACATTATGCCTACTTGCAGATGTTTTTATTAATGGAGTTTATTTTAAAAATGCAATCCTCTGCTAATTAGAATATCTGGATCACTAGCACTGGATATATCCCAGAATTAGGTATCCAAGAGTATTATTACCAGCTATACCACAACTACCTGTTCAAGACACTTGTGAATTGCTACCAAGTAATATCTTGAGAATCTTAAGTCCATTGTTAATTGTGCTATACAGCAAGAATGCATTGAGCATTTAGAGATGAATTATGTACTTGTAGACAATCCAGTTACACTTATTTTCCACAATCTACCAAGGTTCACAAAAGTACAGTAAATCCAGGTGGTAGATTACCCTAAGATAGCATTGGGTGCCTTAATGACTTTTAAGTGATGGGGTGGATCAGTACTTGTATCCATTGGCATTGTTATTCTCTATGGGACTGATGCTAAGTCATCCACATAAAAATACCATATTTATCCAGTCCGTATGCTAAGGTGAAAGTAGAATATTGGGCCAGGTTTACATCAGGCATACATACACCCAGACACACTTATACACACAACCAGGTCATAAGCACAAAAAAAGTTTTTAAACCTTTGTTTTGGTAGTGAAAAACACACTCACTATTCTGTTTATTTTAAATACAAAAACCCCTCTAAAAGACTTCAGTTATAATATTCCTTCTTCCTTACAAATGAAAGTAGCAGACAAATTATTTTAAAATATCCTCACAATCATATAATATATGTAAGCTCAATAAAGAAAGCACACATCAGCTTCAGGTGAAATTAGAATCAATCGATCAGAAGCAGCTAGTTAGTACTAACCATGTATTTGCATCAGCCTTCAGATAACTGCAATTGATATGGCTATTGACAGGTGTATATGCGCCTCTGTGCTTGTCTGCATTTGACAACAACAATTAGAAACCCTTTAAGCGCTGTTAATATTTTCTACTAGAGTTCACAAAAGTGAAAAAGTATACTAATTTTTCAATGATGTTCTCTGGATCTGTCAGTTCTCACAATAAATATTTCCCCGGATCGAATTCACATAGAAAAATAAAAAAATCATAATAGTATAATACTGTTTATATAAAGTAAATTTAACACAAAGTCCATAATTAATAATTCCAAAACTATGAGGTCACAATCATAGATCTTTCTAGTGAGGAGTCTAACACTAGGGGGTAGCATGCTGAGAAAAGATCATTGTTATCCTGAAAGAAACTTTCTGTTGGTTCACTTTGTGAAAGGAGCACTTTGGATGAAAGATCTATGATTGCTTGCTGATGAGAGAATTGCAAGTTGTTTAACCCTAGAATTGCTGGGAGAGAGCTGCTTATTCCATTAGATGGATTGCTAAGTGGACACTGTCCCTTACACTTGAAATCATTTATTGTGCAGAATTGCTGTTGTTTACAGAGCTTAGGAGTCATGCATGTGTCATGTTGATTACTGATTTCACCTTGTACAAGTAAATAAGCTTCATGTGTCAGCTGAAACTTCTCTTAAACCTGTGGAATATAATTTACCCCCTTGAGTTCTGTATCTCATAAAATTAACTAGAAAGCATCTAACCTGAACAATTTGAATTAATCCTTGTTGCATCTCTACTGATATTTGTCTGATAAGTATAATCGGTATAATTCCACTAAAAGAATTGTGATTGATTGGTCTATATTATCTGCAGTCGCAGCATTTAGTGTAAGGGTCTAATTAACTCGCAGCAACTTATTGTTTCCTAACATATCTATTCAGTAAAGTCCATTTCACTGAAGCACAGTGCCTAAATTAAAAGTGGGATATATTTATTCAGTGGAACTATTTAGGAATCAAGATTCCTAAAATGTTATTTATTTTGTGACATGTTGAATAACATTGCATGTTGATGGTATCGTTGTATTACTTCCCTACTCTGCCGCTGTGGTAAAGCCTTATGCCATAAGCAAGGAGAATAAATCCATGAGTTTATGCAGTTTTAGCCTTGTGTTCCTCGTTTGGAAAAAAATAGCTACATTTAGATAATTCCAAACAACCCTGGCGTTAAATCAATACCATCCACGATTAATAATTAGGCCTTCCTCCAGCTCCAATATTACAATAATGTGCCCCTTCATCATCGCCATGCCTTATGATCACACTGCGACCTCTATGCTGCTTTTGCCCCTTCACCTGGCTCCCCTTCATCACACTATACTATGCTGCTCCCCCCCCCTTTTTCAATCCCACTGTGTCATGCCTCCCCCCTTTTTAACCCCACTGAGCCATGCTGCCCACCATTTTTTAACCCCACTGGGCCATGCTGACCCCTGTTTTTTAACCTCACTGTGCCATGCTGCCCCGTTTTTTAACCCCTCTGTGCCCCCTCATTTTTTAACCCCTCTGTCATGCTGCCCCCCCCCCCCCCCGTTTTTAACCCCTCTGTTCCCCCCTAATTTTTTAACCCCTCTCTCATTCTGCCCCCCCCCGTTTTTAACCCCTCTGTGCTCCCCTTGATTTTTAACCCCTCTGTCATGCTGCCCCCCCATTTTTTTTACCTCTCTGTGCACCCCTCATTTTTTAACCCCTTTCTCATGCTGCCCCCCCAGTTTTTTACCCCTCTGTGTCCCCCCTCATTTTTTAACCCCTCTGTCATGCTGCCCCCCCGTTTTTTAACCCCTCTGTGCCCCCCCTCATTTTTTAACCCCTCTGTCATGCTGCCTCCCCATTTTTTAACCCCTCTGTGCCCCCCCTCATTTTTTAACCCCTCTGTCATGCTGCCCCCCCCATTTTTAACCTCTGTGCCCCCCCTCATTTTTTAACCCCTCTGTCATGCTGCCCCCCCCCCGTTTTTTAACCCCTCTGTGCCCCCTCTCGTTTTCCTCCCTTCACTTACCTTTTCTCCTTTCTTGGTCTTCTCTGCTGCTCTGTGCTCCATTGCTCCAGACTGACTGAATGCTGGGCATGACCTGATGACATCACATCCGGCATTCAGACAGTTTAAATGGAGCACAGAGCAGCAGAGAGGAGGGATGCCGGCTCCGCGATCACGTGAGTATGTTTAGGGTTTTTTTTTTAAACTACCCTGCTTCTACCACCACGACCGAGCTACATTTCAACCTGTTCTGCTCCCTGGGTTGAGGTGTAATCCATTACCTCCAGCCACCTGTCCTGAACTGCCAGTTCAGCCGTCTGTCCTGAGGTGCTAATTTCAGCCGCCAGTCCTGAGGTGCCAGTTTCTGACACCTGTTTCGAGGTGCTAGTTCCTGCCACCTGTTCCTATAGCCTGGAGTCTGTTCCAGAAGGGGCGCTGCCCTTACAGTCCGTTCCAGAGAGGGTGCTGCCTTTAGAGTCTCTTTTAAACATTTCTAGATGAGCCCCCAGAGATGTGTGTTCAACCCGAGCTGTCCAAGTCATGTGCTTAATCCAATTCTCCTCTCAAGGTTCTGACTACACCATCATCCAATGTTGTCTAGGGCCTCAAACTCAACTTCTGTCCCAGACTTCTGACCACTTACTTTCAATGGGGACATCCAGCAATTTAATACTCTTCTACAATTTTGTATATCTTATTTTTCATAAATACCCAAGCTCCTAGATAGCCAACAAAAGCAGGTGTTTTTCCTGTTATCCAACTTTACATCGGAAGCTCTGGAATGGGCAAGTCCCTTCATTGAGACCAAGCATCCCATCATGACTGATCTGCTACTTTTAACCGATGCAGTGATCAAAGAATTTGCTACAACACTTGCCAATTTAACTCCCAACGCTTCTTCTATGCCATTTTCTTTATCTCTGCCTACCCCAGCCTTGAAATTATCTTTATCTTCGGTCCATTTCCAGCAATGCTCTAAGAAGAGAGAATATTCTGTTTCTCAACTGTCATCTGGCATTGTTTCTGTACCTTTTGTACGATCTGCCTCCTGCAGCTCATGTCTGTCAAGAACTATGTTGGACTATTACCTTTATATGTATTCAGCTTGCAGTAAAACTGTTCCACCAAAGGGGCCACTGTTGGACTGATCTTCTACCTGCCAGAGCTAAGCTTGTTACTTCAGGATGCTTAGCACCTGTCCCTGGCCTATAAAAGCCTGCCTGACCCAGTGTAACAATCCTGACCAGGTTTTGTTACTTTCCCTGTCTGATCTGTTTTTCTGTGGATCACATGACTCACCCTCAGGGCAGGTCACTCTAACCTGCTCTTTTTAAACTCAGCACTGACATCTGCTCACTGTCAGTGCAACTTGTTGCTAGCCTGATTCCTTGGACTCTTGTGTATCCTGACCCTGTGTCTTCCCTGTGTAAGAGTTCTACTTCTCTACCAAGTGCTGGAGCACTTCTCCTGGGACTCCCCTGCTGGAAGTATCTTCTTGTGCATAATACAAGACTTTGTTTTCTCTCAATTGTGCCTCTACAGTGATTCACAGCCTGCTGCAAGTCTCTTCACGTGCATATAACAAGACTTATCATTTTATCCTTGTCACGCTCCATCGTGGCTAATTGACACCTGCATATTATCATCTGTGCTGTGAATAGACTGCTATTGTGTTTATCACCTTGCCACGCTCTGTCGCGGCTAATAGACACCTGCATATCATCATCTGTGCATATTTATATATATATATATATGTTTTTATCACTCATTGAAGTATTGAAGAAGTACATTGTGTTTTGCCTTCTTATTCTGAACCTAGTTAGACTCAGCATCAGGTCGTGTACAGGCCTGCTCTGACTATCAGACCTGTAACTACCAGCACCATAACACCCAGTAGCCTTTGCCAATTTATCTGTTGCCTTTACCTCTGCTGGTTCTCCTGTGTGTATCCTTGATTGCCTTCCTGGTTTTGACCTCTGCTTGTCCTTCCATTTTTGCACCTCTTCCTGTGACCCCTGACTCATAGCAAAATTTGCCTAGTTAAATACATAATTAGCAAGTACAAGAATCATGGTGAACTGTCTGGCTCTGATTCCTTGCTTATTTGACTCTCCTGTGTTACTGTGTCTACAGCAGTGGTTCCCAAACTTTTGCAGTTCGCGACACCCTTAGAGTCTCCATTATTTTTTTAAGGCACCCCTCCAAAATAATTATTGAGCAGTCCTGTTTTAGAAGTAGTTGGGTCGAAAAATTGTAATAAGTATTTAGGTCAGGACAAAAATGCTTATTTAGTTGTATGCAAAAATGCCCCCTCTGCATCCAGACACTCTGCCCTCTCTCACGCTGCCCTCTGTCACGCTGTCCCCCCTCCTCTGCCCTCTGTCACGCTGTCCCCCCTCCTCTGCCCTCTGTCACGCTGTCCCCCCTCCTCTGCCCTCTGTCATGCTGTCCCCCCTCCTCTGCCCCTCTCACACTGTCCCAGCTCCTCTGCTCTCTGTCACGCTGTCTCCCTCCTGTCACGATGTCCCCCTCCACTGCCCCTCTCATGCTGTACCAGCTCCTCTGCCCTCTGTCACGCTGTCTCCCTCCTGTCACGATGTCCCCCTCCACTGCCCCTCTCACGCTGTCCTCCTCCTCTGCCCACTGTCCTCCTCCTATGCCCTCTGTCACGCTGTCTCCCTCCTGTCACGCTGTCCCCCTCCACTGCCCCTCTCATGCTGTCCCAGCTCCTCTGCCCTCTGTACCAGCTCCTCTGCCACGCTGTCCCCCTCCTGTCATGCTGTCACTCTCCTCTGCCCCCTCCTGTCACGCTGTCCCCCTCACGCTGTCCCTCTCCTCTGCCCTCTGTCACGCTGTCCCAGCTCCTCTGCCCTCTGTCAAAGCTCCTCTGCCACTCAGTCCCTCTCCTCTGTCCCCCTCCTGTCACGCTGTCCCTCTCCTCTGTCCCCCTCCTGTCACTCTCCTCTGTCCCCCTCCTGTCACTCTGTCACTCTCCTCTGTCGCCTCCTGTCATGCTGTCACTCTCCTCTGTCCCCTCCTGTCACGCTGTCACTCTCCTCTGTCCCCTCCTGTCACTCTGTCACTCTCCTCTGTCCCCTCCTGTCACGCTCTTCTGTCCCCTCCTGTCATGCTGTCACTCTGCTCTGTCCCCTCTTGTCACGCTGTCACTCTGCTCTGTCCCCTCCTGTCACGCTGTCACTCTGCTCTGTCCCCTTCTGTCACTCGGCTCTGTCCCCTCCTGTCACGCTGTCACTCTGCTCTGTCCCCTCCTGTCACGCTGTCACTCTGCTGTCCCCTCCTGTCTCGCTCCTCTGTCCCCTCCTGTCACGCTCCTCTGTCCCCTCCTGTCACGCTCCTCTGCCCTCTGTCACAGCTCCTCTGCCACGCAGTCCCTCTCCTCTGTCCCCCTCCTGTCACGCTGTCCCTCTCCTCTGTCCCCCTCCTGTCACTCTGTCACTCTCCTCTGTCCCCTCCTGTCACGCTCCTCTGTCCCCTCCTGTCACGCTGTCACTCTGCTCTGTCCCCTCCTGTCACTCTGCTCTGTCCCCTCCTGTCATGCTGTCACTCTGCTCTGTCCCCACCTGTCACTCTGCTCTGTCTCCTCCTGTCACGCTGTCACTCTGCTCTGTCCCCTCCTGTCACGCTGTCACTCTCCTCTGTCCCCTCCTGTCACGCTCCTCTGTCCCCTCCTGTCACGCTGTCACTCTCCTCTGTCCCCTCCTGTCACGCTCCTCTGTCCCCTCCTGTCACGCTGTCACTATGCTCTGTACCCTCCTGTCACTCTGCTCTGTCCCCTCCTGTCACGCTGTCACTCTGCTCTGTCCCCTCCTGTCACGCTGTCACTCTGCTCTGTCCCCTCCTGTCACGCTGTCACTCTCCTCTGTCCCCTCCTGTCACGCTCCTCTGTCACCTCCTGTCACGCTGTCACTCTCCTCTGTCCCCTCCTGTCACGCTCCTCTGTCCCCTCCTGTCACGCTGTCACTCTGCTCTGTCCCCTCCTGTCACTCTGCTCTGTCCCCTCCTGTCACGCTGTCACTCTGCTCTGTCCCCTCCTGTCACGCTGTCACTCTGCTCTGTCCCCTCCTGTCACGCTGTCCCTCTCCTCTGTCCCCTCCTGTCACGCTCCTCTGTCCCTCTCTCACTTTGTCCCCTCTGCAGTGCGCCAGCTATAAAAAAATCAAACAGAAACACTTACCAATCCGCGCGGCGCTGGGACCCAGCATCCTCCTCTCTCACGCAGCAGCTGTCACTGATATGACAGCTGCGTGAGAGAGGAGGATGCTGGTTCCTGGCGCCGCGCGGATTGGTAAGTGTTTCTGTTTGATTTTCTTATGGCTGGCCCGCGGCACCCCTGAGACAGCGCCGCGGCACCCCTGGGAGCCGCGGCGCACAGTTTGGGAACCGCCGGTCTACAGTGAATTGCTACCCTTGCAATTCAGCTTCTACAGTCTGTAGCAGCTGTTCAGCTATCTGGCTCTCGTATCTGCAGTAATTACACCCCTGAGTGTGATCAAGTCTCCTGGTTGTCTGCTTACCTGTGCCTTGTGCCTCCTGTGTCACCTAAGTCCTGACACCCGTGACTCCTTCAATGCCTCATGTCTCCTGAATAACCTGAGTCCCGACATTTGTGACTCCTTTTATGCCTTGTGTCTCCTGTGTAACCTGAGCCCAGACATCCGTGGCTCCTCCGATGCCACGTGTCTCCTGTGTAACCTGAGCCCTTACACCCATGATTCCTCCGGTGCGCTGTGTGTCCTGTGTATCCGGAGTCCTGACATCTTTGAATCCTCCAGTGCCTTGTGTCTCCTGAATAACCTGAGCCCTGACATCTGTGTCTCCTCCTGTGCCTTGTGCCCCTTGAGGTATCCAGGTATCCTTATCACCATGGCTTTTCCTGCTTCTCCAGCCTCTGAACCAGACCTTGTCACCCAGGTTCACAGCACTGACTCTTTGAACCATATTATTAACCATTCTCTGCTATCTGCGGCTTTCCGAGTTATCTATGCTATAAATGCCATACCCTGCTGTATTTGTGGCCAAACCATTTATTGCAATCTAACCTGTGTACCTGTGTTGCTAATAAACCACTTTGTTACACATACGTTCTCTCACTGGTCTGCATATTGGGAATCCTGACATGCAGCATGTAAGGCTACAAAATCCTATTTGCAGTGCAGAGTGGGCAGCAAGTGCTCTGTTACTGAACTTTAGCACAGATAGAGTGACTTATGCAGGAGACAACTATAGCTCCTTGTGGAAATTAGGCGGGCGAAAGCAAGCTCTGAGTTCACTATTAAAAAAAAAATGACTTGTGTCTGTACCATGTAGTTTTATCCCAGTGTAAAAGAGAAAGTATTATATATGGTAATGTTACTTGCAATACTCTTTACACAACAAGATATGCTATGTAATAGATTATGTCAGTATACTGTCATTGACTGTGTCATTGCATTTAATTTAAGATATGCCATTTAAAAAAAAAAAAAAACTGTAGGTCAAGACTATGTGCAAGTGGTGTAGAAGTGTTTGTAAAATATTGTGCAATAGTGGAGTAACATTCCATGTGTATTCATACAATTTAAAGGTCAATTGGTGTAAGAAAATCACATTTTAAAATATACAAATTTTCATTAAAAAATTACAAAAGAAAGAAAAGCTATCTATCTATCTATCTATCTATCTATCTATCTATCTATCTATCTATCTATCTACCTACCTACCTACCTAGTTGGACGCCCTGGAGAAGATAGGGAGCCCTTCCCAGGCTCTTGAAGAAAAGTGTAAGTATCTTGATTTAATAGTATAGTAGTAGATTTTACAGTGTTGTTTATGTAGAAGAGTATAGACCTCACAATTCTTGTACTTGCTAATTATGTATTTAACTAGGCAAATTTTGCTATTATACAGATGTCATACTTTCCAACTTATGGTAAGTATTGTCCGGGAGCCTCCTGAGGAAGGTGGGCGTGCAGGGGGCGGGGCTACGAAAATTGTGTCATTTTGGCCCCGCCCCGTGATGCGCATCATTTTACAGCAGGGGCGGGGCCAAACGCTGCGAATCCCGGTGAATCGCAGCGTTTTGGACCTAAATCTGCCCACTTCATTAGGAAGTGGGCAGATCCGGGAGATTGACACACTCTCCCGGGAGTCCGTGAGACACACGGGAGTCTCTCGGACATTCCGGGAGAGTTGGCAAGTATGACAGATGTATGACTTAATGGGCCTAATAAATGTTTTCCCTTAAGTAAACCAACCCCACTTTAACTTTTGAACTCTATAGAGCTAGAACAATGTGGGACAAAACTACACTCATAGAGCAAAGATAGATTTCTAAAATGTTATAAATTGTGATGTTTAAATGTAGTATTTATTCCAGGTGCAGAACCAACAGACCACCTCACATTTTGATTAAAAAAAATAGAAAAAAAGATTAAATATATTGATATAGTTAAAAGGATATGTGATAAAGGGGTAATTGTTGGCATGGAATAATGCTGGTTAATAAGGTAATGCAGTGAAAGAGGTAATATTTAATTGTCAGGATACATCAATGTTTAAGGACTAATAAGGTCAGTTAAGGAACTGCACACATGTGCCTTTAGATGAATTAGGAGTAAATACACATGTAGGGAAAAAAATGTGATTACTCCGAACACTATACCAGGCACAAAAAAAAACTGTGCAATTACGCTTACGGATGATTTACGTATAATAAGTGATTTGCTACTGTATTCACATCAGAATGTCTACATTTAAATTTTGGTGCATATATTTGTTATTTGCTCTTTTTAAAAAATGCGTTTTACGTTTAAGTTGCGTCCCACTGTGAACCAGGCCCATAATCTGCTTCATAGCATATCAAATAATCAAATTACATAATCTGTATTTTTGTGATATTTAAAGACTGACATAGAAGAAAACAATATTAAAAAGAAACAGTTGTCAGAAACATTCCATTTATATAAGGTATAAAGAAACACTAAGATCAAAGGTTAGAGTACATTCTTATGTCATTGAATTTAAAAATGCTAGTTTAACTGACATTTTGTTTAGACTAAACCACTACCACACAATCACATGCATATACACGTACTGTTACATTCATCTCCTGCTTCTTTCCTGTGCTTATTTTTGTCCAATCACCCCACAAGCTGCTTGTTCACTGATGTTTTAAAGGGCAGGGGACCCTGTAATATTTTTATGGTTAATAGAGCAGTGCTATGCAGTGAATATTTAATCATTCACATCAGTCCAGGAGTGTAGCTTAAAGCCTACACTCTTTACCACACACTAGGGTCAATTTTGTCATAAGCTAATTAAGCTATGTTCAGTATGTTTGTTGAGTGTGGGAGGAAACTAGGGCACCAGGAGGAAACCCATGAAAACATGGGGAAAACATACAAGTTTCAAATACATAGCTCACTGCTTGAAAAAGAACCAATAGCCCCTGTGCCACGAGGCAACAATGATAATCACTGTGCCACAATACTTCCTAGCATACCTGGACAGAACAGTTGGTGTGTTTTCTGCCACCAACCACCTCTTCTACCTCTTTCTCCGAAGGCTCTACCAGAGATCACTGCTTCTTTCTGTGAATGGGTCCATTAATTATGTCTTACAGCTTCTAGCTCTGCATGCTTCCATATTTAGGTTGAAAGCCTCAAAATGTCTTAATTATGTGGAAGATTCACTGCTGAAATACTATTTTCCAAGAAAGATGGTCTCTGGAATCTCCACATGATCAGGGATGACATGTGCACCCTTCCAGGATACATCTGAAATCATGCCAGAATATATCATTGTGGATTATCACTAGTTGTGAGCAGCTAGAGGAGAAAGTAACAGTATGGGTTCCAATAGGCACTAGAAATAAGACCTGCTGTGTTCTTAAATTTGCAGAAGTGTATCTGTATCTCTGAGCATATGTTTGTAAAGCAAGCAAGCCACATATATGGAGACGCAACAGTTTGCAGAAGAGGAAGACTTGGGCAGAGTGAAACTATTCGTATTGCCATATTACCACATTATGTCCAGGTCCTACAACAATTATGGGTAGTACAACCTCAGCACAATAGGAAGTCATTTACGAAGAGAAAATAGAACAGCACCTGTGGGTGAGCAGAAGTTTGCACAGAATGAGGG